>NC_030680.2:82583710-82731210 GCF_000004195.4 Xenopus tropicalis | reverse complement strand
GCTACAAAAAGATTTCCCATGCCTTGAACATCCCACGGAGCACTGTTCAAGCGATCATTCAGAAATGGAAGGAGTATGGCACAACTGTAAACCTACCAAGACAAGGCCGTCCACCTAAACTCACAGGCCGAACAAGGAGAGCGCTGATCAGAAATGCAGCCAAGAGGCCCATGGTGACTCTGGACAAGCTGCAGAGATCTACAGCTCAGGTGGGGGAATCTGTCCATAGGACAACAATTAGTCGTGCACTGCACAAAGTTGGCCTTTATGGAAGAGTGGCAAGAAGAAAGCCATTGTTAACAGAAAACCATAAGAAGTCCCGTTTGCAGACACAGCAAACATGTGGAAGAAGGTGCTCTGGTCAGATGAGACCAAAATGGAACTTTTTGGCCAAAATGCAAAACGCTATGTGTGGCGGAAAACTAACACTGCACATCACTCTGAACACACTATCCCCACTGTCACATATGGTGGTGGCAGCATCATGCTCTGGGGGTGCTTCTCTTCAGCAGGGACAGGGGAGCTGGTCAGAGTTGATGGGAAGATGGATGGAGCCAAATACAGGGCAATCTTGGAAGAAAACCTCTTGAAGTCTGCAAAAGACTTGAGACTGGGGCGGAGGTTCACCTTCCAGCAGGACAACGACCCTAAACATAAAGCCAGGGCAACAATGGAATGGTTTAAAACAAAACATATCCATGTATTAGAATGGCCCAGACAAAGTCCAGATCTAAATCCAATCGAGAATCTGTGGCAAGATCTGAAAACTGCTGTTCACAAACGCTGTCCATCTAATCTTACTGAGCTGGAGCTGTTTTGCAAAGAAGAATGGGCAAGGATTTCAGTCTCTAGATGTGCAAAGTTGGTAGAGACATACCCTAAAAGACTGGCAGCTGTAATTGCAGCAAAAGGTGGTTCTACAAAGTATTGACTCAGGGGGCTGAATAATTACACACACCCCACTTTGCGGTTATTTATTTGTAAAAAATGTTTGGAATCACGTATGAATTTCCTTTCACTTCTCACGTGTACACCACTTTGTATTGGTCTTTTACGTGGAATTCCAATAAAATTGATTCATGTTTGTGGCTGTAATGTGACAAAATGTGGAAAAGTTCCAGGGGGCCGAATACTTTTGCAAGCCACTGTATATATATACACATACATACATATACATACACATATATATATATATAAGTAGAAAACCACTGGCACTCACGTATAGAAGGTAAAGTTTGCCTGGGTGCAATCCTCAAAAATAGGAAACAAAGGTTGAACATGAAGAAGTCGCTCTCACAGGTCTTATGTGCAAAAATAAAAAGTCTTTTTATTGCATGGTGAACAGTTCACCATGCAATAAAAAGACTTTTTATTTTTGCACATAAGACCTGTGAGAGCGACTTCTTCATGTTCAACCTTTGTTATATATATATATTACATATACATACATACATATATACATATATATACATATACATACATATACATACATATACACACACACCATCTCCTAAAATGCTATTGTCATGAGAAAACCATATAAGCTATAAAGTTATAAAAATGAACACTGCCTGTTTTAGTGTTGCTGATTTTTGGCAGTTTGGCCAATTTTAGCTATACTGGCAGCCTTGGCATGCTTGGTAAGTGGGGCTGTTTCAACAGACCATAATCCAATCTTGTCTGTCTCTCCAAATGGAAAGTATTGTGTACCGTTGCCCTTTTTCTGGCATGTGTGTGGGACAATGGTGGTTGTAAGAATAAGATGAAAGTCAACTGACTGTTGCCACTCTCTTGTATGAAAGCTCTGCCTGCAGGCCTGGACTGGTAATCTGTGGATTCTGGCAAATGCCAGAAAGGTTGCTGTAAGATGCCACAGACAGTCACTATTTATTGGGCTGGTGGGGGCTGTAAGGGCCTCTGTGTAATTGAAATGGTAGGGCCTATTTTGAAGCCCAGTCCAGACCCGTCTACCTGTGTGTAGTTTCCTTAACTGTGTGCTGTAAGTACTTTATTTATAAAAGGTTATTTTATAAAATTTATAAAAGGTTGAGATTCCATTTTATTTTTTCCTTTCAACAACAACAAAAAAATTATTAAAAAGAACTACTTTTCTCCTACAGATCAAATTTTTAAAATGCTAAAACAAAAAAACACACATTTCAAAATAAATGTGTAAATGGATAAATATTATACAACTCCTTTTAGTTCCTGTGCTTACAAAAGAAATACATTGCTTATATTATTGTCTACAAATTAAATGTATATTATTGCTGTATATAAAAATGGTGTAGTCTAAGAGCAATGGTCTTTGGCTATTACACTGTGCACAATATTGTTATTGTGCACATATAAAGCCATGGCTTTACACATGCAAACACCTACTAATTAGTCATATGTGTCCCCCATTCCAATATATACTACATCTTCATACGCACAAGCTACAAACTGGTTTGTACTATATATGCATTAATAAGAAACTACTACCTGCTTAAAGTACACTGAGCACCCTATATATGTTGTTCAATAAACAGACAACCAAAGTCTTCAACATCAGCAAGTTGACATTCCAAGAGCTGCTTTTTCACCTGCCACATCATGTCATCTACAAGATCAGATTGTCTTCTTGAAGACAGTGTGAGCTGAATTTATACTGTGCTTTGACACTAAAGACCTTAAACAGTATAAAATAAAGATACAGCCTGACATCAAAATATCAGTTTCATAAACACAAGTATATGTTAGAATGAACTTAACTGATTATATAGGAGTAAAACAGAAATAGATTTTACACAGATGTTACTTATATATATAGCAGTTAAGCAGGTTATTATAAGACTTTGTGAGGATACATAGCTAGAAGGGTTTCACTTGTAGTTACCCCTTTATGATATTTTTTTAAATAGGGGTATTCCAGTTCTCTGTAGTAATAAAACAGTAACCAGATAATAGGAAAACACTAACAAATGAGCTTTTAACCACATAGCTTTGTACGTCACAAATATTTTATGGTTTGGGATGTGTAATAATTCACAATATACAACCATTGGAGAAAACAAGCTCTCGACTAAAACTGTACTGTAGGGTGTTTGCCTTGGGTCTAAAACAAAAGTCTAAATATAATATAATACAAATAATAAATGTTTAAAGGAGACATATTGGATAAATGGGAAACCCCTAACCCTGTAGGCAATTATGAATAATATCCGGTGCTGGTTTCCCTTTGGGCTAAACATTAACCCTATCTGTAACAATGGCCCCTTTATTGGAGCTCCCTATAGATCCTCTCACTTCTCTGTCCGAGTTTGAAATGAAGGGTGGGCGTGTCCTAACGGTCCCTGCCAGAAGCACAGTAGGAGGGGGAGAGCCAATCACAGCCCTGCAGTCACACAAGCACAGACAGGCTTCAGTTCCCTATCAGGTCAGCCTAGCTGCTGATTGGTTCCTATCCTACAGTGCAGGGTACGGAGGGCCGCCGGCTCCTCAACTCATCCAGAGAATTCAGCCAGCAGGAAGTGGAACAGATGGGCGGGGCTAGTGGGGTTTTGGGCGAATTTCTCAATAAATCAGTCCGAAACACAACTTTTTGAAGCACAATCCTTCTATATCTAGAGGAGTATAATTCACTGGTACATTCATAATTTTTATAGGATATGTCTCCTTTAAGAATTGTGTCTAATGAAAAGAAAAATGCCCATGGAGAACTAAGTGCCTAGTAAGATGTTTGCTAATCAATAAGTTGTGCCAGTACTGTGTTATTCAGGGCAACATCACCTGTGCTATAAACCATTCTGAGGATCTAAAATAGCTCTGGTTATAAATAGGTGCTCAAGCCCATTCCTTAACACTTCATAATTAACTGATATCATTGCTAGCCCATGTTTTCTGGGATAACTAAAGCCTTTGCTGGGGTTCTCAGAGATAATCTGGTTAAACTGGACAAGAAGTGGGGTGTGACACAGGAACAGTGACAATCTGGTTGGTCATACCTCCCACTCACCAGTGCCAATTGTGTGTGTGTGGGGGGGGTAGTGCACAGACATGTGCAAGAGGGGCAGGAGCAATGTTATCCCTTCCTCCAGGTTCCCTTGCAGAATTATATATAGCAGCTACAAACAAGTCCAAAGCAACCTTCACCCTATATAAAGGGAAAGCTATAAAAGGGACAGTCTGTACCATGGCCACTATATACACCTTTTCCAGGAATGGCTGTATGCCTGTACGGTCACAATAAAAGTAGTACATGAACTGCCTGTCTGGTTGCGGACTTGTAGAAATGTTTTGAAAGTAACAATATTCCCATTGAGCCCCGAGATTATAATGGTTGTCCAAGTACTGACCGTGGTTGTCCTTCTGGCCGATGCTGTGGCTTCTGATGAGGGATGAGAGCCTGCGGATGTCCCCCTTAAAGACGCATTCATGCACCGGGAAGTACGCGTCCGTCTTACTTTCCCCGGGAGTGATGGGGCTGATTTGCTGGTGGTGGTTCTGGAGCAGGGCTGGGTTGGAAGGGGACCGGATCACTTTGTGATTACTGAACATCTTGCTGTTTTTCAATTTGCCCGTCCGGGTGAAGGTCCCTCCGGCCGTAGCCTCTTCGTCGGGTTCCAGTAGATCCTCATCCTTGCTGGGCTTCTGGTCCCTGTGGAGAGAACGGATCTTCTCTCCTGTCATCGCCAGCGGAGCCCTGCCGGGTAGCTTATTGCGGACTGGGCTTGAAAGACGAGCAAAGGATTCAGAAGAGCGCAGAGGTCCCCTCGGGCACAAACCGGAGCGGCCGGCTCAGCCAGAACATACGGCTTCGTTTAAGCCCCGGTGGATCCAATAGCAGGCGTGCAGAGGGCTGACACCTGGGACTGGAGCGACCACCCTGTACATACCTCCGTGCTTCCACTCAGCAAGACAACCCTAGAGCCATCTTACAGTCAAAATCTCGCGAGATTGTCTTTCCAAAACGGGAACCTGACTGCACCTCTCGCGAGAGGAATTGTGGGTTTGAAGGGAAAGGAGAAAGAGAACGCCCTAATGCTTGGGAAGCGTAAACCTGACCTACAGCTGGAAGCCACAGCGCAGGTGCAAGAGAGAGTAGCCAACTGGCTTGTGAGTAGGGCTGTAGTCATCTCTTGTGCTTGTACCGGGCGCATCAAAAAGACTGCAGTGGAACAAAGCCAAACAGTGACATACATAATTGAAGCACATCTACTTTTCGTTGTACTAATAGACTATTAACTGCGTTGTACTAAGCACAAAACACATCTCCCCATGATCCCAAGGCAACGAGCCTTAATTTCTAGGGCGAGAGCTTAGTTTGACTTGCTGTCGGTAAATTCCCCTCTATGCTAAACTGTACACACGTTTCCTGCTTTAGTTGCCTCAGAAATACCATTGTTACCATTAATATAGCGACAACCAGGGCTGCATTTACTATATGGGCACCTGATGACTCGTTCCTAGGGTGGCAGCTTTATTAGGGGACAGCCCCTGGGTGCTTTTATGCTAAGTTAATTAAGAATTTTATGGTGAAGTAAGAATTGCTTTGAAGAAAAATGAATCTTTTAAGGCCGGTGCTGAATACTTGCAGATAAATCAGTTGGTTGAGCTATGGGGGAGGTAACTATTTTTTGTAATTGGTGAATGCGTAGCACCAGATTGTCTGCACTAATCACTGAGTGAAGGGGATGGGAAGTCCAGTGCATAGGGCAGCATTGGACTTAAATACATATAGCAATAATACATTTTTCGCAGCAGTTTACCAAGATACTTCATCATTGCCTACGCCAGTGGAACTTACAGTGTAAGGTCCGTAATACCAATGCTGTGCCTAGCTGGGCGGCAACTTTATGCAACCTGCACTGCCACTTCGCCCTCCATATGCGCACAGGAACACGTGTGTGAGAGAGGGAGCGCACACACATTGGGGGGAATTCACAAAAGTGATATTCTGACAAAATAAAAGTGGAGATAGATTTGTCGGATTTTCCACCTAATTCACAAACATCTATCTCCACTTTTGTGAATTTGTCTTTTAAACAGACAGTTTTCAGATTGTCTTTTTCCCAACATTTTTTTTATGAATCTGCCTTTAGCTGTTAGTAAATCTGTTGGTGCCATCAAACTCAGTCCCACAATATACAGGAGCCTTGGGATAAGGATTTTACCAGCAGGATTTTGCATTTCAAATGCCATTTGTCATTTCAGTTTGGGGCATTTCCTGAGGGGTAATTTTAGTTTGCCCAGGGAAATTATACATCATTTTTTCAGGACAATCTGGGCTTTATAATGTTTTCTATATATCTGTGTAATTCCATTTCTGTAACAAGATTTAAGGGTCTAAAGGTATTTAGTCTTCTCTAGCCCCTACTCATTACTGGGCAGCAGCAATCCGGCCCCCACACCAACATGCCCGGTGAATAGAGGTTCAACAGGACTAGGGCCCACCGGGTTTTTATCCAGTGCCCTGATGGGCCAGTCCAACCCTGTACCCCAATATCCCAGTTTGGGTGCCAGTGTGTATGTGCCACCAAGATGGCTACTGGGAACAGGTGGGGGCCAATGCTGTGAAGCAGCTCTGTAGTTCTGGACATGCTATGGGGGCACAGATAATTTGGGGCAAATGTCAGTGAAGTGATTAAAGAGGGGAGACCGCTGCTAAAACTAAAAATTTGCCTGGGAGGCTTTACTTTTAACAAAATTTTACAATATATTCACACAAAATGTTATTATTGCCTCACTGATTAAGCTAAAACCAGCATAGCAATGCATATGTGAGGTAAAAACTTTTTATATACAGTAATTGTCTCTAGGCTGCAATGGTATCTTCCAGCCTTTGTACAGGCTGAGACATGTAACTGTCTCTAGGCTGCAATGGTATCTTCCGGCCCCTACCCAGGCTGAGACATGTAACTGTCTCTAGGCTGCAATGGTATCTTCCGGCCTCTGCCCAGGCTGAGACATGTAACTGTCTCTAGGCTGCAATGGTATCTTCCAGCCTTTGTCCAGGCTGAGACATGTAACTGTCTCTAGGCTGCAATGGTATCTTCCGGCCTCTGCCCAGGCTGAGACATGTAACTGTCTCTATGCAGCAATGGTATCTTCCAGCCTCTGCCCAGGCTGAGAGATATAACTGTCTCTATGCAGCAATGGTATCTTCCAGCCTCTGCCCAGGCTGAGAGATATAACTGTCTCTAGGCTGCAATGGTATCTTCCAGCCTTTGTCCAGGCTGAGAGATATAACTGTCTCTAGGCTGCAATGGTATCTTCCAGCCTTTGTCCAGGCTGAGACATGTAACTGTCTCTAGGCTGCAATGGTATCTTCCGGCCTCTGCCCAGGCTGAGACATGTAACTGTCTCTAGGCTGCAATGGTATCTTCCAGCCTTTGTCCAGGCTGAGACATGTAACTGTCTCTAGGCTGCAATGGTATCTTCCGGCCTCTGCCCAGGCTGAGACATGTAACTGTCTCTAGGCTGCAATGGTATCTTCCAGCCTTTGTCCAGGCTGAGACATGTAACTGTCTCTAGGCTGCAATGGTATCTTCCGGCCTCTGCCCAGGCTGAGACATGTAACTGACTCTATGCAGCAATGGTATCTTCCCGCCTCTGCCCAGGCTGAGACATGTAACTGTCTCTAGGCTGCAATGGAATCTTCCAGCCTCTGCCCAGCCTAAAGCATGTAACTGTCTCTAGGCTGCAATGGTATCTTCCAGCCTTTGTCCAGGCTGAGACATGTAACTGTCTCTAGGCTGCAATGGTATCTTCCAGCCTCTGCCCAGCCTGAAACATGTAACTGTCTCTAGGCTGCAATGGTATCTTCCAGCCTTTGTCCAGGTTGAGACATGTAACTGTCTCTAGGCTGCAATGGTATCTTCTAGCCTCTACCTAGGCTAAGACATGTAACTTTCTCTAGGCTGCAATGGTATCTTCCAGCCTCTGCCCAGGCTGAGACATGTAACTGTCTCTAGGCTGCAATGGTATCTTCCAGCCTTTGTCCAGGCTGAGAGATGTAACTGTCTCTAGGCTGCAATGGTATCTTCCACCCTTTGTCCAGGCTGAGAGATATAACTGTCTCTAGGCTGCAATGGTATCTTCCAGCCTCTGCCCAGGATGAGACATGTAAATGTCTCTAGGCTGCAATGGTATCTTCCAGCCTTTGTCCAGGCTGAGAGATACAACTGTCTCTAGGCTGCAATGGTATTTTCCAGCCTCTGCCCAGGCTGAGACATGTAAATGTCTCTAGGCTGCAATGGTATCTTCCAGCCTTTGTCCAGGCTGAGAGATATAACTGTCTCTAGGCTGCAATGGTATCTTCCAGACTCTGCCCAGGCTGAGAGATATAACTGTCTCTAGGCTGCAATGATATCTTCCAGCCTTCGTCCAGGCTGAGACATGTAACTGTCTCTAGGCTGCAATGGTATCTTCCAACCTCTGCCCAGGCTGAGACATGTAAATGTCTGTAGGCTGCAATGGTATCTTCCAGCCACTGCCCAGGCTGAGAGATGTAAATGTCTCTAGGCTGCAATGGTATCTTCCAGCCTTTGTCCAGGCTGAGAGATATAACTGTCTCTAGGCTGCAATGGTATCTTCCAGCCTTCGTCCAGGCTGAGACATGTAACTGTCTCTAGGCTGCAATGGTATCTTCCAGCCTCTGCCCAGGCTGAGACATGTAAATGTCTCTAGGCTGCAATGGTATCTTCCAGCCACTGCCCAGGCTGAGAGATGTAAATGTCTCTAGGCTGCAATGGTATCTTCCAGCCTTTGTCCAGGCTGAGAGATATAACTGTCTCTAAGCTGCAATGGTATCTTCCAGCCTCTGCCCAGGCTGAGACATCTAACTGTCTCTAGGCTGCAATGGTATCTTCCAGCCTTTGTCCAGGCTGAGAGATATAACTGTCTCTAGGCTGCAATGGTATCTTCCAGCCTTTGTCCAGGCTGAGAGATATAACTGTCTCTAGGCTGCAATGGTATCTTCCAGCCTCTGCCCAGGCTGAGACATGTAAATGTCTCTAGGCTGCAATGGTATCTTCCAGCCTCTGCCCAGGCTGAGACATGTAAATGTCTCTAGGCTGCAATGGTATCTTCCAGCCTTTGTCCAGGCTGAGAGATATAACTGTCTCTAGGCTGCAATGGTATCTTCCAGCCTTTGTCCAGGCTGAGAGATATAACTGTCTCTAGGCTGCAATGGTATCTTCCAGCCTCTACCCAGGCTGAGACATGTAACTGTCTCTAGGCTGCAATGGTATCTTCCAGCCTTTGTCCAGGCTGAGAGATATCACTGTCTCTAGGCTGCAATGGTATCTTCCAGCCTTTGTCCAGGCTGAGAGATATAACTGTCTCTAGGCTGCAATGGTATCTTCCAGCCTCTGCCCAGGCTGAGACATGTAACTGTCTCTAGGCTGCAATGGTATCTTCCAGCCTTTGTCCAGGCTGAGACATGTAACTGTCTCTAGGCTGCAATGGTATCTTCCAGCCTTTGTCCAGGCTAAGACATGTAACTGTCTCTAGGCTGCAATGGTATCTTCCAGCCTCTGCCCAGGCTGAGACATGTAAATGTCTCTAGGCTGCAATGGTATCTTCCAGCCTTTGTCCAGGCTGAGAGATATCACTGTCTCTAGGCTGCAATGGTATCTTCCAGCCTTTGTCCAGGCTGAGAGATATAACTGTCTCTAGGCTGCAATGGTATCTTCCAGCCTCTGCCCAGGCTGAGACATGTAACTGTCTCTAGGCTGCAATGGTATCTTCCAGCCTTTGTCCAGGCTGAGAGATATAACTGTCTCTAGGCTGCAATGGTATCTTCCAGCCTTTGTCCAGGCTGAGAGATATAACTGTCTCTAGGCTGCAATGGTATCTTCCAGCCTCTGCCCAGGCTGAGACATGTAAATGTCTCTAGGCTGCAATGGTATCTTCCAGCCTTTGTCTAGGCTGAGAGATATAACTGTCTCTAGGCTGCAATGGTATCTTCCAGCCTTTGTCCAGGCTGAGACATGTAACTGTCTCTAGGCTGCAATGGTATCTTCCAGCCTTTGTCCAGGCTGAGACATGTAACTGTCTCTAGGCTGCAATGGTATCTTCCAGCCTTTGTCCAGGCTAAGACATGTAACTGTCTCTAGGCTGCAATGGTATCTTCCAGCCTCTGCCCAGGCTGAGACATGTAAATGTCTCTAGGCTGCAATGGTATCTTCCAGCCTTTGTCCAGGCTGAGAGATATAACTGTCTCTAGGCTGCAATGGTATCTTCCAGCCTCTGCCCAGGCTGAGACATGTAACTGTCTCTAGGCTGCAATGGTATCTTCCAGCCTTTGTCCAGGCTGAGAGATATAACTGTCTCTAGGCTGCAATGGTATCTTCCAGCCTCAGCCCAAGATGAGAGATGTAACTGTCTCTAGGCTGCAATGGTATCTTCCAGCCTTCATCCAGGCTGAGACATGTAACTGTCTCTAGGCTGCAATGGTATCTTCCAGCCTCTGCCCAGGCTGACATGTAAATGTCTCTAGGCTGCAATGGTATCTTCCAGCCACTGCCCAGGCTGTTAGATGTAAATGTCTCTAGGCTGCAATGGTATCTTCCAGCCTTTGTCCAGGCTGAGAGATATAACTGTCTCTAGGTTGCAATGGTATCTTCCAGCCTCTGCCCAGGCTGAGACATGTAACTGTCTCTAGGCTGCAATGGTATCTTCCAGCCTTTGTCCAGGCTGAGAGATATAACTGTCTCTAGGCTGCAATGGTATCTTCCAGCCTTTGTCCAGGCTGAGAGATATAACTGTCTCTAGGCTGCAATGGTATCTTCCAGCCTCTGCCCAGGCTGAGACATGTAAATGTCTCTAGGCTGCAATGGTATCTTCCAGCCTTTGTCCAGGCTAAGACATGTAACTGTCTCTAGGCTGCAATGGTATCTTCCAGCCTCTGCCCAGGCTGAGACATGTAAATGTCTCTAGGCTGCAATGGTATCTTCCAGCCTTTGTCCAGGCTGAGAGATGTAACTGTCTCTAGGCTGCAATGGTATCTTCCAGCCTTTGTCCAGGCTGAGAGATATAACTGTCTCTAGGCTGCAATGGTATCTTCCAGCCTCTGCCCAGGCTGAGACATGTAAATGTCTCTAGGCTGCAATGGTATCTTCCAGCCTTTGTCCAGGCTGAGAGATATAACTGTCTCTAGGCTGCAATGGTATCTTCCAGCCTCTGCCCAGGCTGAGACATGTAACTGTCTCTAGGCTGCAATGGTATCTTCCAGCCTTTGTCCAGGCTGAGACATGTAACTGTCTCTAGGCTGCAATGGTATCTTCCAGCCTCTGCCCAGGCTGACATGTAAATGTCTCTAGGCTGCAATGGTATCTTCCAGCCACTGCCCAGGCTGTTAGATGTAAATGTCTCTAGGCTGCAATGGTATCTTCCAGCCTTTGTCCAGGCTGAGAGATATAACTGTCTCTAGGTTGCAATGGTATCTTCCAGCCTCTGCCCAGGCTGAGACATGTAACTGTCTCTAGGCTGTAATGGTATCTTCCAGCCTTTGTCCAGGCTGAGAGATATAACTGTCTCTAGGCTGCAATGGTATCTTCCAGCCTTTGTCCAGGCTGAGAGATATAACTGTCTCTAGGCTGCAATGGTATCTTCCAGCCTCTGCCCAGGCTGAGACATGTAAATGTCTCTAGGCTGCAATGGTATCTTCCAGCCTTTGTCCAGGCTAAGACATGTAACTGTCTCTAGGCTGCAATGGTATCTTCCAGCCTCTGCCCAGGCTGAGACATGTAAATGTCTCTAGGCTGCAATGGTATCTTCCAGCCTTTGTCCAGGCTGAGAGATGTAACTGTCTCTAGGCTGCAATGGTATCTTCCAGCCTTTGTCCAGGCTGAGAGATATAACTGTCTCTAGGCTGCAATGGTATCTTCCAGCCTCTGCCCAGGCTGAGACATGTAAATGTCTCTAGGCTGCAATGGTATCTTCCAGCCTTTGTCCAGGCTGAGAGATATAACTGTCTCTAGGCTGCAATGGTATCTTCCAGCCTCTGCCCAGGCTGAGACATGTAACTGTCTCTAGGCTGCAATGGTATCTTCCAGCCTTTGTCCAGGCTGAGACATGTAACTGTCTCTAGGCTGCAATGGTATCTTCCAGCCTTTGTCCAGGCTAAGACATGTAACTGTCTCTAGGCTGCAATGGTATCTTCCAGCCTCTGCCCAGGCTGAGACATGTAAATGTCTCTAGGCTGCAATGGTATCTTCCAGCCTTTGTCCAGGCTGAGAGATATCACTGTCTCTAGGCTGCAATGGTATCTTCCAGCCTTTGTCCAGGCTGAGAGATATAACTGTCTCTAGGCTGCAATGGTATCTTCCAGCCTCTGCCCAGGCTGAGACATGTAACTGTCTCTAGGCTGCAATGGTATCTTCCAGCCTTTGTCCAGGCTGAGAGATATAACTGTCTCTAGGCTGCAATGGTATCTTCCAGCCTTTGTCCAGGCTGAGAGATATAACTGTCTCTAGGCTGCAATGGTATCTTCCAGCCTCTGCCCAGGCTAAGACATGTAAATGTCTCTAGGCTGCAATGGTATCTTCCAGCCTTTGTCTAGGCTGAGAGATATAACTGTCTCTAGGCTGCAATGGTATCTTCCAGCCTTTGTCCAGGCTGAGACATGTAACTGTCTCTAGGCTGCAATGGTATCTTCCAGCCTTTGTCCAGGCTGAGACATGTAACTGTCTCTAGGCTGCAATGGTATCTTCCAGCCTTTGTCCAGGCTAAGACAAGTAACTGTCTCTAGGCTGCAATGGTATCTTCCAGCCTCTGCCCAGGCTGAGACATGTAAATGTCTCTAGGCTGCAATGGTATCTTCCAGCCTCTGCCCAGGCTGAGACATGTAACTGTCTCTAGGCTGCAATGGTATCTTCCAGCCTTTGTCCAGGCTGAGAGATATAACTGTCTCTAGGCTGCAATGGTATCTTCCAGCCTCAGCCCAAGATGAGAGATGTAACTGTCTCTAGGCTGCAATGGTATCTTCCAGCCTTTGTCCAGGCTGAGACATGTAACTGTCTCTAGACTGCAATGGTATCTTCCAGCCTTTGTCTAGGCTGAGAGATATAACTGTCTCTAGGCTGCAATGGTATCTTCCAGCCTCTGCCCAAGATGAGACATGTAACTGTCTCTAGGCTGCAATGGTATCTTCCAGCCTCTTCCCAGGCTGAGAGATGTAACTGTCTCTAGGCTGCAATGGTATCTTCCTGCCTCTGCCCAGGCTGAGACATGTAACTGTCTCTAGGCTGCAATGGTATCTTCCAGCCTCTGCCCAGGCTGAGACATGTAAATGTCTCTAGGCTGCAATGGTATCTTCCAGCCTTTGTCCAGGCTGAGAGATATAATTGTCTCTAGGCTGCAATGGTATCTTCCAGCCTCTGCCCAGGCTGAGACATGTAACTGTCTCTAGGCTGCAATGGTATCTTCCAGCCTCTGCCCAGGCTGAGACATGTAACTGTCTCTAGGCTGCAATGGTATCTTCCAACCTTTGTCCAGGCTGAGAGATATAACTGTCTCTAGGCTGCAATGGTATCTTCCAGCCTTTGTCCAGGCTGAGACATGTAAATGTTTCTAGGCTGCAATGGTATCTTCCAGCCTTTGTCCAGGCTAAGACATGTAACTGTCTCTAAGCTGCAATGGTATCTTCCAGCCTCATCCCAGGCTGAGACATGTAAATGTCTCTAGGCTGCAATGGTATCTTCCAGCCTTTGTCCAGGCTGAGAGATATAACTGTCTCTAGGCTGCAATGGTATCTTCCAGCCTCTGCCCAGGCTGAGACATGTAACTGTCTCTAGGCTGCAATGGTATCTTCCAGCCTCTGCCCAGGCTGAGACATGTAAATGTCTCTAGGCTGCAATGGTATCTTCCAGCCTTTGTCCAGGCTGAGAGATGTAAATGTCTCTAGGCTGCAATGGTATCTTCCAGCCTTTGTCCAGGCTGAGAGATATAACTGTCTCTAGGCTGCAATGGTATCTTCCAGCCTTCGTCCAGGCTGAGACATGTAACTGTCTCTAGGCTGCAATGGTATCTTCCAGCCTCTGCCCAGGCTGAGACATGTAAATGTCTCTAGGCTGCAATGGTATCTTCCAGCCACTGCCCAGGCTGAGAGATGTAAATGTCTCTAGGCTGCAATGGTATCTTCCAGCCTTTGTCCAGGCTGAGAGATATAACTGTCTCTAGGCTGCAATGGTATCTTCCAGCCTTTGTCCAGGCTGAGAGATATAACTGTCTCTAGGCTGCAATGGTATCTTCCAGCCTTTGTCCAGGCTGAGAGATATAACTGTCTCTAGGCTGCAATGGTATCTTCCAGCCACTGCCCAGGCTGAGAGATATAACTGTCTCTAGGCTGCAATGGTATCTTCCAGCCTTTGTCCAGGCTGAGAGATGTAAATGTCTCTAGTCTGCAATGGTATCTTCCAGCCTTTGTCCAGGCTGAGAGATATCACTGTCTCTAGGCTGCAATGGTATCTTCCAGCCTTCGTCCAGGCTGAGACATGTAAATGTCTCTAGGCTGCAATGGTATCTTCCAGCCACTGCCCAGGCTGAGAGATGTAACTGTCTCTAGGCTGCAATGGTATCTTCCAGCCTCTGCCCAGGCTGAGACATGTAACTGTCTCTAGGCTGCAATGGTATCTTCCAGCCTCTGCCCAGGCTGAGACATGTAACTGTCTCTAGGCTGCAATGGTATCTTCCAGCCTTTGTCCAGGCTGAGACATGTAAATGTTTCTAGGCTGCAATGGTATCTTCCAGCCTTTGTCCAGGCTAAGACATGTAACTGTCTCTAAGCTGCAATGGTATCTTCCAGCCTCATCCCAGGCTGAGACATGTAAATGGCTCTAGGCTGCAATGGTATCTTCCAGCCTTTGTCCAGGCTGAGAGATATAACTGTCTCTAGGCTGCAATGGTATCTTCCAGCCTCTGCCCAGGCTGAGACATGTAACTGTCTCTAGGCTGCAATGGTATCTTCCAGCCTCTGCCCAGGCTGAGACATGTAAATGTCTCTAGGCTGCAATGGTATCTTCCAGCCTTTGTCCAGGCTGAGAGATATAACTGTCTCTAGGCTGCAATGGTATCTTCCAGCCTCTGCCCAGGCTGAGACATGTAACTGTCTCTAGGCTGCAATGGTATCTTCCAGCCTTTGTCCAGGCTGAGAGATATCACTGTCTCTAGGCTGCAATGGTATCTTCCAGCCTTTGTCCAGGCTGAGAGATATAACTGTCTCTAGGCTGCAATGGTATCTTCCAGCCTCTGCCCAGGCTGAGACATGTAACTGTCTCTAGGCTGCAATGGTATCTTCCAGCCTTTGTCCAGGCTGAGAGATGTAAATGTCTCTAGGCTGCAATGGTATCTTCCAGCCTTTGTCCAGGCTGAGAGATATAACTGTCTCTAGGCTGCAATGGTATCTTCCAGCCTCTGCCCAGGCTGAGACATGTAACTGTCTCTAGGCTGCAATGGTATCTTCCAGCCTTTGTCCAGGCTGAGACATGTAACTGTCTCTAGGCTGCAATGGTATCTTCCAGCCTCTGCCCAGGCTTAGACATGTAAATGTCTCTAGGCTGCAATGGTATCTTCCAGCCTTTGTCCAGGCTGAGAGATATAACTGTCTCTAGGCTGCAGTGGTATGTTCCAGCCTCTGCCCAGGCTGAGACATGTAACTGTCTCTAGGCTGCAATGGTATCTTCCAGCCTTTTCCCAGGCTGAGACATCTAACTGTCTCTAGGCTGCAATGGTATCTTCCAGCCTTTGTCCAGGCTGAGAGATAAAACTGGCTCTAGGCTGCAATGGTATCTTCCAGCCTCTGCCCAGGCTGAGACATGTAACTGTCTCTAGGCTGCAATGGTATCTTCCAGCCTCTGCCCAGGCTGAGACATGTAACTGTCTCTAGGCTGCAATGGTATCTTCCAGCCTTTGTCCAGGCTGAGAGATATAACTGTCTCTAGGCTGCAATGGTATCTTCCATCCTTTGCCCAGGCTGAGACATGTAACTGTCTCTAGGCTGCAATGGTATCTTCCTGCCTCTGCCCAGGCTGAGATATATAACTGTCTCTAGGCTGCAATGGTATCTTCTATTTACATGGCTGAGAGATATAACTGTCTCTATGCTGCAATGGTATCTTCCAGCCTTTGTCCAGGCTTAGACATGTAACTGTCTCTAGGCTGCAATGGTATCTTCCAGCCTTTGTCCAGGCTAAGACATGTAACTGTCTCTAGGCTGCAATGGTATCTTCCAGCCTCTGCCCAGGCTGAGACATGTAAATGTCTCTAGGCTGCAATGGTATCTTCCAGCCTTTGTCCAGGCTGAGAGATATAACTGTCTCTAGGCTGCATTGGTATCTTCCAACCTCTGCCCAGGCTGAGACATGTAAATGTCTGTAGGCTGCAATGGTATCTTCCAGCCACTGCCCAGGCTGAGAGATGTAAATGTCTCTAGGCTGCAATGGTATCTTCCGCCTTTGTCCAGGCTGAGAGATATAACTGTCTCTAGGCTGCAATGGTATCTTCCAGCCTTCGTCCAAGCTGAGACATGTAACTGTCTCTAGGCTGCAATGGTATCTTCCAGCCTCTGCCCAGGCTGAGACATGTAAATGTCTCTAGGCTGCAATGGTATCTTCCAGCTTTGTCCAGGCTGAGAGATATAACTGTCTCTAGGCTGCAATGGTATCTCCAACCTCTGCCCAGGCTGAGACATGTAAATGTCTGTAGGCTGCAATGGTATCTTCCAGCCACTGCCCAGGCTGAGAGATGTAAATTGTTTCTAGGCTGCAATGGTATCTTCCAGCCTTTGTCCAGGCTGAGAGATATAACTGTCTCTAGCTGCAATGGTATCTTCCAGCCTTCGCCCAGGCTGAGACATGTAACTGTCTCTAGGCTGCAATGGTATCTTCCAGCTTTTGCCCAGGCTGAGACATGTAACTGTCTCTAGGCTGCAATGGTATATTCCAGCCACTGCCCAGGCTGAGAGATGTAACTGTCTCTAGGCTGCAATGGTATCTTCCAGCCTTTGTCCAGGCTGAGACATGTAACTGTCTCTAGGCTGCAATGGTATCTTCCAGCCTCAGCCCAGGCTGAGACATGTAACTGTCTCTAGGCTGCAATGGTATCTTCCAGCCACTGCCCAGGCTGAGAGATGTAAATGTTTCTAGGCTGCAATGGTATCTTCCAGCCTTTGTCCAGGCTAAGACATGTAACTGTCTCTAGGCTGCAATGGTATCTTCCAGCCTCTGCCCAGGCTGAGACATGTAAATGTCTCTAGGCTGCAATGGTATCTTCCAGCCTTTGTCCAGGCTGAGAGATATAAATGTCTCTAGGCTGCAATGGTATCTTCCAGCCTCTGCCCAGGCTGAGACATGTAACTGTCTCTAGGCTGCAATGGTATCTTCCAGCCTTTGTCCAGGCTGAGACATATAACTGTCTCTAGGCTGCAATGGTATCTTCCAGCCTCTGCCCAGGCTGAGACATGTAAATGTCTCTAGGCTGCAATGGTATCTTCCAGCCTTTGTCCAGGCTGAGAGATATAACTGTCTCTAGGCTGCAATGGTATCTTCCAGCCTCTGCCCAGGCTGAGACATGTAACTGTCTCTAGGCTGCAATGGTATCTTCCAGCCTTTGTCCAGGCTGAGACATGTAACTGTCTCTAGGCTGCAATGGTATCTTCCAGCCTTTGTCCAGGCTGAGAGATATAACTGTCTCTAGGCTGCAATGGTATCTTCCAGCCTTTGTCCAGGCTGAGAGATATAACTGTCTCTAGGCTGCAATGGTATCTTCCAGCCTCTGCCCAGGCTGAGACATGTAACTGTCTCTAGGCTGCAATGGTATCTTCCAGCCTTTGCCCAGGCTGAGAGATGTAAATGTCTCTAGGCTGCAATGGTATCTTCCAGCCTTTGTCCAGGCTGAGAGATATAACTGTCTCTAGGCTGCAATGGTATCTTCCAGCCTCTGCCCAGGCTGAGACATGTAACTGTCTCTAGGCTGCAATGGTATCTTCCAGCCTTTGTCCAGGCTGAGACATGTAACTGTCTCTAGGCTGCAATGGTATCTTCCAGCCTCTGCCCAGGCTGAGACATGTAAATGTCTCTAGGCTGCAATGGTATCTTCCAGCCTTTGTCCAGGCTGAGAGATATAACTGTCTCTAGGCTGCAATGGTATCTTCCAGCCTCTGCCCAGGCTGAGACATGTAACTGTCTCTAGGCTGCAATGGTATCTTCCAGCCTTTGTCCAGGCTGAGAGATATAACTGTCTCTAGGCTGCAATGGTATCTTCCAGCCTCAGCCCAAGATGAGACATGTAACTGTCTCTAGGCTGCAATGGTATCTTCCAGCCTTTGTCCAGGCTGAGACATGTAACTGTCTCTAGGCTGCAATGGTATCTTCCAGCCTCAGCCCAAGATGAGACATGTAACTGTCTCTAGGCTGCAATGGTATCTTCCAGCCTTCGTCCAGGCTGAGACATGTAACTGTCTCTAGGCTGCAATGGTATCTTCCAGCCTCTGCCCAGGCTGAGACATGTAAATGTCTCTAGGCTGCAATGGTATCTTCCAGCCACTGCCCAGGCTGAGAGATGTAAATGTCTCTAGGCTGCAATGGTATCTTCCAGCCTTTGTCCAGGCTGAGAGATATAACTGTCTCTAGGCTGCAATGGTATCTTCCAGCCTCTGCCCAGGCTGAGACATGTAACTGTCTCTAGGCTGCAATGGTATCTTCCAGCCTTTGTCCAGGCTGAGAGATATAACTGTCTCTAGGCTGCAATGGTATCTTCCAGCCTTTGTCCAGGCTGAGAGATATAACTGTCTCTAGGCTGCAATGGTATCTTCCAGCCTCTGCCCAGGCTGAGACATGTAAATGTCTCTAGGCTGCAATGGTATCTTCCAGCCTCTGCCCAGGCTGAGACATGTAAATGTCTCTAGGCTGCAATGGTATCTTCCAGCCTTTGTCCAGGCTGAGAGATATAACTGTCTCTAGGCTGCAATGGTATCTTCCAGCCTCTGCCCAGGCTGAGACATGTAACTGTCTCTAGGCTGCAATGGTATCTTCCAGCCTTTGTCCAGGCTGAGAGATATCACTGTCTCTAGGCTGCAATGGTATCTTCCAGCCTTTTTCCAGGCTGAGACATGTAAATGTCTCTAGGCTGCAATGGTATCTTCCAGCCACTGCCCAGGCTGAGAGATGTAAATGTCTCTAGGCTGCAATGGTATCTTCCAGCCTTTGTCCAGGCTGAGACATGTAACTGTCTCTAGGCTGCAATGGTATCTTCCAGCCTTCGTCCAGGCTGAGACATGTAACTGTCTCTAGGCTGCAATGGTATCTTCCAGCCTCTGCCCAGGCTGAGACATGTAAATGTCTCTAGGCTGCAATGGTATCTTCCAGCCACTGCCCAGGCTGAGAGATGTAAATGTCTCTAGGCTGCAATGGTATCTTCCAGCCTTTGTCCAGGCTGAGAGATATAACTGTCTCTAGGCTGCAATGGTATCTTCCAGCCTCTGCCCAGGCTGAGATATGTAACTGTCTCTAGGCTGCAATGGTATCTTCCAGCCTTTGTCCAGGATGAGAGATATAACTGTCTCTAGGCTGCAATGGTATCTTCCAGCCTTTGTCCAGGATGAGAGATATAACTGTCTCTAGGCTGCAATGGTATCTTCCAGCCTTTGCCCTGGCTGAGACATGTAACTGTCTCTAGGCTGCAATGGTATCTTCCAGCCTCTGCCCAGGCTGAGACATGTAAATGTCTCTAGGCTGCAATGGTATCTTCCAGCCACTGCCCAGGCTGAGAGATGTAAATGTCTCTAGGCTGCAATGGTATCTTCCAGCCTTTGTCCAGGCTGAGAGATATCACTGTCTCTAGGCTGCAATGGTATCTTCCAGCCTTTTTCCAGGCTGAGACATGTAACTGTCTCTAGGCTGCAATGGTATCTTCCAGCCTCTGCCCAGGCTGAGACATGTAAATGTCTCTAGGCTGCAATGGTATCTTCCAGCCTTTGTCCAGGCTGAGAGATTAACTGTCTCTAGGCTGCCCAATGGTATCTTCCAGCCTCTGCCCAGGCTGGAGACATGTAACTGTCTCTAGGCTGCAATGGTAATCTTTCCAGCCTTATGTCCAGGCTGAAGAGATGTACTGGTCTCTAGGCTGCAATTGGTATCTTCCAGCCTCTGCCCAGGCTGAGACATGTAAATGTCTCTAGGCTGGCAATGGTATCTTCCAGCCTCCTGTCCAGGCTGATGAGATGTATAACTGTCTCTAGGGCGCTATGGTGTCTTCCAACCTTTGGGCCCAGGCTGAGACATGTAAATGTCTGTAGGCTGCCTCAATGGTATCTTCCCAGCCTTTTGTTCCCAGGGCTGAGAGATATAACTGTCTCTAGGCTGCAATGGTATCTTCCATCCTTTGCCCAGGCTGAGACATGTAACTGTCTCTAGGCTGCAATGGTATCTTCCTGCCTCTGCCCAGGCTGAGAGATATAACTGTCTCTAGGCTGCAATGGTATCTTCCATTTACATGGCTGAGAGATATAACTGTCTCTAGGCTGCAATGGTATCTTCCAGCCTTTGTCCAGGCTGAGACATGTAACTGTCTCTAGGCTGCAATGGTATCTTCCAGCCTTTGTCCAGGCTGAGACATGTAACTGTCTCTAGGCTGCAATGGTATCTTCCAGCCACTGCCCAGGCTGAGAGATTTAAATGTCTCTAGGCTGCAATGGTATCTTCCAGCCTTTGTCCAGGCTGAGAGATATAACTGTCTCTAGCCTGCAATGGTATCTTCCAGCCTCTGCCCAGGCTGAGACATGTAAATGTCTCTAGGCTGCAATGGTATCTTCCAGCCTTTGTCCAGGCTGAGAGATATAACTGTCTCTAGGCTGCAATGGTATCTTCCAACCTCTGCCCAGGCTGAGACATGTAAATGTCTGTAGGCTGCAATGGTATCTTCCAGCCACTGCCCAGGCTGAGAGATGTAAATGTCTCTAGGCTGCAATGGTATCTTCCAGCCTTTGTCCAGGCTGAGAGATATAACTGTCTCTAGGCTGCAATGGTATCTTCCAGCCTTCGTCCAGGCTGAGACATGTAACTGTCTCTAGGCTGCAATGGTATCTTCCAGCCACTGCCCAGGCTGAGAGATGTAAATGTCTCTAGGCTGCAATGGTATCTTCCAGCCTTTGTCCAGGCTGAGACATGTAACTGTCTCTAGGCTGCAATGGTATCTTCCAGCCTCTGCCCAGGCTGAGACATGTAAATGTCTCTAGGCTGCAATGGTATCTTCCAGCCTCTTCCCAGGCTGAGAGATGTAACTGTCTCTAGGCTGCAATGGTATCTT
Organism: Xenopus tropicalis; assembly: GCF_000004195.4. NCBI lineage: Eukaryota > Metazoa > Chordata > Amphibia > Anura > Pipidae > Xenopus > Xenopus tropicalis. The sequence goes on along the minus strand of NC_030680.2, from coordinate 82,709,922 downwards.
CCTTTAACATGGCTGAGAGATATAACTGTCTCTAGGCTGCAATGGTATCTTCCAGCCTTTGTCCAGGCTGAGACATGTAACTGTCTCTAGGCTGCAATGGTATCTTCCAGCCTTTGTCCAGGCTAAGACATGTAACTGTCTCTAGGCTGCAATGGTATCTTCCAGCCTCTGCCCAGGCTTAGAGATATAACTATCTCTAGGCTGCAATGGTATCTTCCAACCTCTGCCCAGGCTGAGACATGTAAATGTCTGTAGGCTGCAATGGTATCTTCCAGCCACTGCCCAGGCTGAGAGATGTAAATGTCTGTAGGCTGCAATGGTATATTCCAGCCTTTGTCCAGGCTGAGAGATATAACTGTCTCTAGGCTGCAATGGTACCTTCCAGCCTTCGTCCAGGCTGAGAGATATAACTGTCTCTAGGCTGCAATGGTATCTTCCAGCCTTCGTCCAGGCTGAGACATGTAACTGTCTCTAGGCTGCAATGGTATCTTCCAGCCTCTGCCCAGGCTGAGACATGTAAATGTCTCTAGGCTGCAATGGTATCTTCCAGCCACTGCCCAGGCTGAGACATGTAAATGTCTCTAGGCTGCAATGGTATCTTCCAGCCTTTGTCCAGGCTGAGAGATATAACTGTCTCTAGGCTGCAATGGTATCTTCCAGCCTTTGTCCAGGCTGAGAGATATAACTGTCTCTAGGCTGCAATGGTATCTTCCAGCCTCTGCCCAGGCTGAGACATGTAACTGTCTCTAGGCTGCAATGGTATCTTCCAGCCTTTGTCCAGGCTGAGAGATATAACTGTCTCTAGGCTGCAATGGTATCTTCCAGCCTTTGTCCAGGCTGAGAGATATAACTGTCTCTAGGCTGCAATGGTATCTTCCAGCCTCTGCCCAGGCTGTGACATGTAAATGTCTCTAGGCTGCAATGGTATCTTCCAGCCTTTGTCCAGGCTGAGAGATATAACTGTCTCTAGGCTGCAATGGTATCTTCCAGCCTTTGTCCAGGCTGAGAGATATAACTGTCTCTAGGCTGCAATGGTATCTTCCAGCCTCTGCCCAGGCTGAGACATGTAACTGTCTCTAGGCTGCAATGGTATCTTCCAGCCTTTGTCCAGGCTGAGAGATATCACTGTCTCTAGGCTGCAATGGTATCTTCCAGCCTTTTTCCAGGCTGAGACATGTAACTGTCTCTAGGCTGCAATGGTATCTTCCAGCCACTGCCCTGGCTGAGAGATGTAAATGTCTCTAGGCTGCAATGGTATCTTCCAGCCTTCGTCCTGGCTGAGACATGTAACTGTCTCTAGGCTGCAATGGTATCTTCCAGCCTCTGCCCAGGCTGAGACATGTAAATGTCTCTAGGCTGCAATGGTATCTTCCAGCCACTGCCCAGGCTGAGAGATGTAAATGTCTCTAGGCTGCAATGGTATCTTCCAGCCTTTGTCCAGGCTGAGAGATATAACTGTCTCTAGGCTGCAATGGTATCTTCCAGCCTCTGCCCAGGCTGAGACATGTAACTGTCTCTAGGCTGCAATGGTATCTTCCAGCCTTTGTCCAGGCTGAGAGATATAACTGTCTCTAGGCTGCAATGGTATCTTCCAGCCTTTGTCCAGGCTGAGAGATATAACTGTCTCTAGGCTGCAATGGTATCTTCCAGCCTCTGCCCAGGCTGAGACATATAAATGTCTCTAGGCTGCAATGGTATCTTCCAGCCTTTGTCCAGGCTGAGACATGTAACTGTCTCTAGGCTGCAATGGTATCTTCCTGCCTCTGCCCAGGCTGAGACATGTAAATGTCTCTAGGCTGCAATGGTATCTTCCAGCCTTTGTCCAGGCTGAGACATGTAACTGTCTCTAGGCTGCAATGGTATCTTCCAGCCTCTGCCCAGGCTGAGACATGTAACTGTCTCTAGGCTGCAATGGTATCTTCCAGCCTCTGCCCAGGCTGAGACATTTAACTGTCTCTAGGCTGCAATGGTATCTTCCAGCCTTTGTCCAGGCTGAGAGATATAACTATCTCTAGGCTGCAATGGTGTCTTCCAGCCTCTGCCCAGGCTGAGACATGTAACTGTCTCTAGGCTGCAATGGTATCTTCCAGCCTTTGTCCAGGCTGAGAGATGTAACTGTCTCTAGGCTGCAATGGTATCTTCCAGCCTCTGTCCAGGCTGAGAGATGTAACTGTCTCTAGGCTGCAATGTTATCTTCCTGCCTTTGCCCAGGCTGAGAGTTGTACAGTATAAGATATAAATTAAACTTTTTTTGTGTTTTATTTGTTTATAAAATGTTAATGAGGATTTTTGCACCTATTGTTCTAGGGTTAGACAGAAACTTGTCCCCTGACAATAGTCTGCTCTTCCCCATTAATATGTTAATGATCCCCTAACGGGGCCCCTACCTGAGGTGTGAAATGGAGACTGAGGGAAACCAAACAAAACAGCAGAGGTTAGAATTGATCTGACAGAGTTACACTGAGCTTTACTCCATTTTGAAAATGTCGGGAAAAAATTCACAAAAGTGTCTGTAAACTGTTTTTCTTTCACCAAAAACAGAAAAGTGGCGGTTGAGTCGGAATTTAGGCGGATTTCTGTTTGTGAATCTGGAGAAAGTGTTTTCCACCAGTTTTTCCACCACTTTTACTCCAAAAAAGGGCTACCTCCACTTTTGTGAATTCCCCCCATTGAGTTTGTGCTGGGGGACAAGCACCAATAAGCTATCTGTGGGGGGATAAAGGCACAGAATAGGGGTAGGCAGACTGAGGAGGTACGTTTGTTGCGCTATAGGCACATGCCTCTTCTGCCTAACCCTAGTTCCAGCCCTGCCTAACATTCTCACTATGGGCAATTTTATCAGAGCCAATTAACCTGCCTTTATGTTTTTGAAGTGTGTGAGTAAACCAGAGTACCTGCAGAAAACCCATGCAGCGAACATACAAACTCCTTAGTGCCCAAGCCAGAAATTAAACCCTTAGCAAATAAATCAGTTAATATGGTTTCCAATACCACCTTTATCCTGACAACATTCAAATCTCCTCTCCTGATCTCAACCCATATCTCTAAATGTCCCACAAGGACATAGTCGGGAATCTAATCCTCCCCAAAATGCAGTTCCATCAGCAATAAATGGAATCACCAGTTGAAAGGCCTACTCATCACTTCAGTGCCAAAGCATAGGCCTTTTCATTGACAATTTCCTTTATTGCCAGTGGAAATTCTTTTTGGGGAGATTAGTCACCTGCAGTAGTAGAGATTTATCATGGGAAACATTACCCTTACTTTGGGTCCCTTCATGCTTATCTGCTATCTCTACTTGGATGCCCCAACATTATTTTCTAAGAAATTATATCTCTAAGACAGAAATGGTCCTTATTTAAAAACTCCATTATCACCCCATTTCCCTAGGCCAGTGCCTTGGGGTTATCCTTGATTCTGCCCTGTCCTTAACTACTCATATCAACTCACTTTCCTCTAAGGAATATTTCTAAAATATGATCAATCACCCAAGATGCCACTAAAATTCTGGTTCACTCTCTTATCATATCACATATTGATTACTGTAACTCTCTATTAATTGGCCTTCCCCTCAAAAGAGTATAATGGTGTCTATTTTTAAACACTTTGAGAGATTATACAGAGGGTATCTGAGAATATACCCCAGTGCAGCTAACAATCTAACTCCCTATTACATTTACACACTGTGGTAAATATCATACAAGTCAATCCGCTCCTACCTGCCTTTACTCTCAAATATGCATTTTCAACTCAAAATCTGCCCCATGTGTGCACTGAAAGGTGGATGCCTGGGTAGGAGCAGACTGGGGTTTTCTCCGCCAGTAGATCTGGTGACATTAGCCTATAGCCAATTTTTTCAGGAACAAATTGTCCTGCCTTATAAGTTACATAGGGTTGAAAAAAGACCAGAGTCCATCAAGTTCAACCCTTTCAAGTAAACCCAGCACACACAACCTATACTTACCAATCTATACACTCACATACATAAACTATATATACAAACATTAATACTGACTGTAGATATTAGTATCACAATAGCCTTGGATACTATGCTTGTTCAAGAACTCATCCAGGCCCCTCTTAAAGGCATTAACAGAATCTGCCATCACAACATCACTAGGAAGGGTATTCCCCAAACCTTATTGCCCTCACCATGAAAAACCCCCTACGCTGCTTCAAATGGAAGCTCCGTTCCTCTAATCTAAAGGGGTGGTTCTGGTGCGTTGATTGTTTTTATGGGAAAAAAGAACATCCCCCATCTGCCTATAATCCCCTCTAATGTACTTGTACAGAGTAATCATGTCCCCTCGCAAGCGCCTCTTTTCCAGAGAAAACAACCCCAACCTCGACAGTCTAACCTCATAGCTTAAATCTTTCATCCCCTTTACCAGTTTAGTTGCACGTCTCTGCACTCTCTCCAGCTCATTAATATCCTTCTTAAGGACTGGAGCCCAAAACTGCACTGCATACTCAAGGTGAGGCCTTACCAGGATCCTATAAAGAGGCAAAATTATGTTTTCATCCCTTGAGTCAATGTCTTTTTTTATGCAAGACAGCACTTTATTTGCTTTGGTAGACACAGAATGACACTGCCTGGAATTAGACAACTTGTTATCTACAAAAACCCCTAGATCCTTCTCCATTAACGATACCCCCAACAAACTACATTGTTATTTTGGAGTGTAGGAGGAAACTGGTAGAAATCCAAGCAAGCAGTTCTGGTTCCATGATTCTTTGTTTTCTTTGTGCATATCATGTCATCTGGTAAGAGATCCCTTTACACTTCTGGGCAGCCCACTAGTTATGTCTTTATTATTCCACACTGCCTACTTGTATGCCTGTTTATAAACATTGTAGAAATCACATCTGATCTGGCCTACCTAGGGTAGCTTGTTATTGCAGCTTAAAGGAAAAGTAACACTACATTTTTTTTAAGTAAAAAATCTATTCTACCCTGCTCCAATAATTGCCCTATCCTTCACAGCGTTTATTATTCTGAATGCTTTATGAGAACATACCTTGTAAAACTTTGCATCCGGTCATTTCAAATATGGCGATACTGCCTCTGTTCAATCCACAACGTGGCGATCGACATCTCCTTCTAGCCTTCCTTCTGTACAGGCAAACAATTGACTTCCAGTTTTGGAGTCGGGCTAGGAGGAGATGTCGATCGTCGCATTGTGAATTGTGCAGAGGGAAGGTCGCCACATTGCCCCATTTGAAATGACCTGATGCAAAGTTTTACAAGGTATTTTCTAATAAAGCATTCAGAATAATAAACGCTATGAAGGATAGGGCAATTATTGGAGCAGGGTAGAATAGACTTTTTACTTAAAAAAAATTTGTGTTACTTTTCCTTTAAGAGGCAGATTTATCATTATTGAGAAAAATGCAAAAACACACGACTGTTTTCTGAAACTTTGAATATTTGTGAGTTATCAAAGAAAAAACATGAAAAATCTTGTAAAAATCTTGGCATTTAAAAGCTGGCAAGTCTCAAACAACTATTTTTTTCCCTAGTTTAATTAAACATTCAAGACTTTTAGCCTCATTAAAAATAAATAGGACAATTCAATTTTTGCATGTGTGCAACTTTTTTTTAATGAAAAGACACAACTTTTCTGTGAGAGCTCAAGAATAACTAAAATGTGTTTGTGTAAATAAAAATTGCATGCGTCACTGACCCCAGAGAATAAACGAATAAACTATTTAAAAATGACAAAAGATAAAAGTTAGCATTCACTGCAATTTGTCATATAATAATGATATAAATAATGTCTACATCATTCATTAATTATGCCTCTTTAAATGCAGCCTAGTTAAAAAAAAAGCTGATAGGTCTATCAACATAAATAGTGACATCCCTGTTAATTTCAGCAGCGTGATCCTTATGAACACAGAAGCCCAAGAAAAGGGCACACTGTAAGGCGCTTCCGGGTTGTGCACATGGAGGGTCTCTGCGGGCTTGGGCACGGCGGTCCGTGCGCAAATGCGCATCAAGACGGATGCCGGTGTGTGCTCACAATCTGCGTCGGAATGCACACTGACACTGCTTTTTGGAGCCAAACGTAGGCTTTTTTAAACCCACTGTGGGAATCACTCAGTGCTTGGTTACAGGCCTAGCTTCACTGCTACTTTCTTGCTAACTCTGTATTTTTCTGCCTGAATTGGGACCTTGCCGATTTCTGGATTACTGGCCCTTGGCCTGACACTGGATTTGCATGAACTCTGCCTGCCTCTACTTTTGCTTATTAAACAATTACGCCTATTTTTCTGCCTCGGATTAAGACACCTCTCGGATTGACTCTCTCTCTTTATAAAAGAGATTGTAAGGCTTCATGGGTTACCCAAAGAGATTGTCTCTGATCGTGGGGCTCCATTTACTTCAAAAGTTTGGTCTACTCTGTGTAAGTCCCTTGGTATCTCCCTGGCTAAATCATTTGCATATCATCCACAAACCAATGGAGAAACCGAAAGAACAAATCAGACTCTAGAACAATACATTCAAACATTTTCTTACTACCTTCCTATTTTTTGTCTTACTGACATTTTTCAGTGTAGGATGATGATTTATTTGGGAAACTTAATGGACAAGGAAAGCTTAATTCACTAAGGGGAACCAAAATGTTAATCACCCACAGTGAATTAAATCATAAAGCTTTTTTCCCATTGCTTTTTGGAAAAACATTTACCAGGCCATGCTTGTTCATTCCCTAGCTCTGATCTGCAATCTTGCTGGGGTTCCCAGTGATCCTCTGTATCTAGCTAGACATGCAAATATGCAGTATTGTGACATTCACTTTCTTGTGCATTTCCAGTTCTAGCTAGATACAGTGGATTACTGGGAATCCAGGTAAGTAAGAGTGTGGTGTGATGCTTAGGTAGGAACATTAAAAGGCTGGTGCATTTTTTTCTAAAGAGGAGCAGTGATTAACACTCCAATGTTAACGAGTTAGCCTCTGAGCCAAGAGCTGATGTACATGAGTTACAAAGTGATTCATCATAATGCTGCAAAATATAATTATATAGGAGGAATCTAAGATCCTGTTTTACCAAGCACCAAACATTTTTTTAATTCTGTGACTCATTGCCCCTGGCAGAAAAAAAGAGGAGAACTCCACCCTTTGTAAAATAGAAGTCCATTAGTGGAACCAGGTACTTATTCTGGAATACCACCACCTGCTTAAAAATCAATAATAGTAAAGGAAAATCCAGACATTGTATAACTGTTTAAATGCAAAACATTTTGAGCTTACCTAGGATTTTCATCAAGTCTCTTGGCAAGCATGCAAATTAAAGGCATACACATTTTGTTGTTTGCTGGATAGTTTGTGTTTAGCTGTTGTGCAAAATGTAGCAGCACATTCAAAGACACAGAAGTTTTGAGAAAAGCAGTGTATTGATGGTAAAAACCAGGTAACATGCACCCATGTTTGTACATTCCTAGTTGTCATTATATTTTTGCAGATGCCTGTTTGATGTTATTGAATGATAGGTTCATCTTTAGATACAGGAGCACAGAATATATTTTAGTAAATAAATCATAGCTCCAGTTTAAGTTAATTATTATTATCTGTGTTACACGTTTACAATAAGATAACTTTTATGGCATGTTATGAAATGCAGTTTGAACCTATCTTCTTTGGTGGTGGACTGCAGCCCCAGCTAGGAATTTAAATGGATATTACTCACTGGAATTCACTGCAAAGTCCATCACCTCACCCCCCTCCTCATGTCGGCACCACTCTTCCCAGAATTTCTTTATTTCCCTGACAAAAGGACAGCTTAATTCATATCTTTCTGCTGAGTGGGAAACAGTCCAGGATTCCCTCTTTGGTTTGGCTTTAGGACCACATATCCTGTTTACATTTTCCTAGCTTATTGTTATAATTAATTTAAGGCCATGCACTAATAAATCTTCATGCAAGAAAAAAAGGCTACCAACTAAAATTGCAGTTAAATGTAATAGTAAATGATACCCCTGAACTATTTTAGTATGTGTTTAGTATCTGCATGTAGCACTTATAGCAAAACTAAATGGCCTTAGGCCTTAAATTGCCTGCCTTGTTGCAAACCTCAGAGCATATGCGGTCTTGTGACTTGCATAACCCACTTGGGTAACTCACTGCTTTGGAGTTAAAAATATTATTGGAGTTATTTTGTCATTAAAAGAACAACATATTCATAAATGCCTTACTTAATTTCATTAAAATGGAGGTTGAGTACACTTGTACAGCACTAAAACAAATTCTTCTTTGAGACATTTTAATGATTTTGGACTACTAAATGACTCCTGACAAATCAGTCAGAACAACTTATGTGGGCAAATTGTTATCAGTGCATTAGTGCTGCTTGCCATATGTTAAACTGACAAGCAATAAAAACCAGTGGTGTAAATATAGAGAAGCAGTTGCCACGGTCAAAGGGAGATCCAGACCGCAGTGTCTGCTTCCTCTAGTTAGGAAAATCCTCCTCCTCTCTTACCTGGTCACGGGTGGCACGGAGCAGGGTTTGTGAGTGGGCAAAAGCAGGAGGGGTGAATTTACAGGCACACCGGGCCCCCCAGAGTATTTTCTTGCAGTGGGGCCCAGCAACTTATTGTTATACCACTGATAAAAACCTTCACTCTCTGTAGTCAGGGTCATCAGACTTCAACATTATAAGAAGACTAACCCAGAATTTTAGGAAAACATAATCTCTAATTATTGTAAGTTATTATGCCTCTTTAGTAGAAAACGCTGGAAACATGTCATGTAGTAAAAACTGGAGAACGCATGGAGACTAAAGTAATACCCCCAACAGTTCCAATTTTCAGCCCATAACCTTCACAATTTGCCTCTTAAATGTCCCTCTGTTCTACCAGCCCCCTCCAAGAGCTTGTCACTAGTCTTTGAAAATGAGGCACATTATATAAAGCACTTTTACAGCTGCTTAGAGACAAATGGCCTGGGGAGAGCTTTTGCTAAGATTTCTGTAGGGTTTTGGGCAGGGGTGTCACTGTTGTGTATTATAGAATACTTGGGAGCCACAGTATGCCATGAAATGCTTGAGGACCAGACTGTACCATGAAATGCTGGAGCCACAATATGTCATGAAATGTGGAGGTCACAGCAGGCCTGATATAAAGTGCTGGTGCACCTAGTGATTTTTTTTAATACTGCCATTCCAACCATGTAAAAAAGGGGGTGATTTTGTTAACTGGGTATGGAATTTAGGGGGGGGGGGTGGCTGTAAAACAGGCGTGACAAAAATTTTGTGACCCATCTTCCATTTGGGTGGTACGATCAAACTTAAAAACCTTTACTGCTATAGAGTGTTGCTCCTTCCACACAGTGGCTGCACACCTCAGCAAACATTTTCTGAAACAGAGCTCTTTGATAGACCAAACTTTTGTGTTCCTCCTTCCTTTTGCTAGACTATTGCCTTAGTATATATACCAAATTCATACTGAATTTAGTCTATATAGGACAAAAATGCACAAGGTCTATCATGTTGTAGTCCTGTTCATGTTTGTAACTAACTATTCCAAGTTACTATGCCCTTTGATTCCAACTTGGTTTAATATATAATCACATGTTATTGTTAACTTTTTACTAAAAAAAGACTTCTGTTGTGTGTACACACTAATGCAACAGTAACATTTTCGTGTTGTTGTGCATTAGAATTTCCATATACCTTTGGTACTGTATATACTTGCAATTACAATTAACAATTTACTGGAAATTTGCAGAAGTTTAGTTTGATTATAACTCAGTTACTTGGTTTAATATATAATCACATTTGTTATTGTTAACGTTTTACTAAAAACTCAAAAGGTAATAAATACATTTAAAATTTCTAACACATCTACTGAATTGTAGACTTCTTTGTGTGTGCACACTAATGCAACAGTAACATTTTTGTGTTTGTTGTTGTTGTGCATTAGAATTTCCATATATACCTTTGGTATATACTTGCAATTACAATTAACAATTTATTGGAAATTTGCCAAAGTTTAATTTCAGTAGCATCTATTTTGGGCAGAGCCATAGTGGGGACTATGGGGGCATTTACCAGTGGTCAGATTTTTTTCTCTTGAATCAGATTTTTTTTCTCTAAAAGTTGACGAAAAAATGTCACAAAAGTCGTGACAAAACTGCAACAATTTCGATTCCGAAAATACTCCATCCAAAACTTGTCGAGATCATGTAGAAGTTAATGGCAGATGTCCCTTTCCTGGAAGATCTTTCTTTGCTTCAAATTGTTAGAGTTTTTCGGATTTTTGATGCTGGCTTTTGTTTGACATTTCGGAAAAGACAGTGACAAGCCGAAAAAACTCCAGTTTTTGTGACTTTTTCCTGTACGTGCTTTTCAGTTCACATTTTTAATAAATGGCAGACATTTAAGCAGCCTCTAAGCTGCTGCTGTGGCCTATTTAATGGGAACTGTGTCCCATGTTTTTAAATCACTGCATATGTAAAGTGAATGACCAAAATTCAGGTACTTTTGGAACTCTGGCTGTTATAGGGTTGCTTTCATATAACCTACAACTTTGTTAATAAGGGGTTCACTGATCTAATACTGGAAGCCAAAAGGGACTTTGAGAGCCAATCCATTAGCCTGATATACTTATATACCCCAAACTGGATAAAACATACATGCCTATTTAATTAATATATATAATGTTTAGTAAAGCAGTTTTGTTTTAAGGAAACATTTTTGAAATGTATAAGCATTTTTTGTGATTGCATAGAGTGTATCATTAATTTGTTCCTATAAATTAACATTGTTTATAGTTATTGATTATGGAATGCTGTTGTTTGTGTCTGTAAAATTATAATTGCATTGTGAGACTAAATGTGTCAGATATTTTCTCACTGGTCTCACTGTGTGGTTACTTTATTGATTTGGGTGTTTCAGTTGTATTTTACTACCTTGTTTGGTTTTGTGTTCTTGTTGATTACTTGTTTTTGCCTATTGTGCAGTGGTATTTTACCACTAATTACATTGTATAGGATCTATTGTCCAGAATGCTTGGGACCTGGGCTTTTCTGGATAAGGGATCTTTCCTTAATTTGGACCTCCATACCTTAAGTCTGCTAAAAATATTTAAATATATAATAAATCCAATATGATTGAAGGGCCAATTAAGGCCCTTTGCACAGAACATTTGCATGACAATGTATTGGCAACATGAGACTTATCTTCATGGTGTTTTCAACACTGCACAATGTGTGTGAATGTATTAATGCTTAACACCACATTCATAAGCAAGCTTCCCCATATGACACCTTTATGGAAAGAGATGGAGCATATCCAATATGATGTCCCTGTCACTCCATCAGCACCCCAGCCTGTGGCACATTCAATCTAAAAAGGCTTGCTCAAGTCATTGAACTGAAGTTTGAAGAAACATATGTTCTAACAAACACTCAGCCCCTGGCAGTTAAAAAGTGATCATACAAAAAATGCCTTTATGCTGGCAACACTCTCCAAAGTGGCAATCAGTGTAGATGTGGTGGTAGGCCTACAGATGGAATGCCACTTTGTAAAATACAGCAAGCAATTGGATGATTTTGATAAAACCATCCAAATCAAATACTATTACCCTGACACTAGAAAACTAGACAGTGATTTATTATATATTGTCTATAGGACACCTGTTTCAGGACCCACATTGTCCTGTGGTAAATACCAGTTGTAGTTGCTTCCTGCCATGTTGTTTGGTAACACTAATGAGGTACCATAAATTGCGGGTAACGATTATCTTGCTGCATTGAAAGGGAGGCATAACTAGCTAAAATTTTACCCATACCTTAGAAACAGTATCCTCAAGTATCCTCGAGTTCTGCACTAAATATGTTTCTAGGCTATATGTACTACTGTTAAAAGAGCCCTAACAAGCGTGCTTTTTATTTAAAGCCATGTTTTGCACTAATGATAGGACTGAACATTGTAGTGTGCTGGTAGAATAGGACTGTATTTGTGGACTTGAAACACTCTATGTCATTGTATTATTATTACTATGTAGCATCAATATGATCTGCAAAGCAAAACCTGATTTATAAATTAGTAGTTGGGGGGGCCTACAACTTAAAAATACATGCTGATCTTAAAAAACATGTATATTGTGTTTTGAAAATGTTTTGAAATTATTTTTGTGAGTTCCAAACACAAACCTCTATTATATTGCTCATAAAAAATCAGAAATTTGCTTTAAATGAAATTACTGCAATTAAACAGGGGGCGCCGCCATGCCTGCTGCCCCTGGCGGCAGCAGCCCCAGAATCACCACTGCCCTAGTTACCAGAATTTTAAAATGAAACCCAGGGACATACAGGACTGGCTGGTAGAAATGATACTTGATGCTGAGATGATACTAATAATTAATATTTTTTTCCAGAAAAATTAGCAATTTTACATATTACATATCTCATAATGGTCCCATTACTAGCATTAATATTGCACCCGGACCTGAAAGGGAATGGGGCCAAGAGGACAAAGCTTGGTGGGTCAGGGAGTATCCAGCCATAATTGTGTGTTTTTAGGCAGAACAGGGAAGTGGTCTAATTTGAACCTAATTCAATTTTTTTATACATTTTATTGGGTTTCTGAAATATATAAGTTCAGCATAAAAAAAATTGTACAGCTAGTTAAATATGCATAGTCTGTCAAAGAAAATAGCCATTGGGTATATAGTTAACAGTAGGCTCAAACAATGTCATAAACATATCAAAAAAAGGTTAACAAGTATACGAGAAAATAAAAAGGGTAAATGAGAAGTACATAGAACACTTGATTCAAAGAAAAATTAACTACAGGTATGGGATCCCTTATCCGGAAACCCATTATCCAGAAAGTTCCGAATTACGGAAAGGCCATCTCCCATAGACTCCATTATAAGCAAATAATTCCAATTTTTAAAAATGATTTCATTTTTCCCTGTATTAATAAAACAGTCGCTTGTACTTGATCCCAACTAAGATATAATTAATCCTTGTTTGAAGCAAAACAAGCCTATTGGGTTTATTCAATATTTAAATCATTTTTAGCAGACTTAAGTTATGGAGATCCAAATTACAGAAAGATCCCTTATCCGGAAAACCCCAGGTCCCGAGCATTCTGGATAATAGATCCCATACCTGTACTAAAGTAGTAGATTTTCCCCAACCTAATTCAAATATCGAGTGGTATAATATCATTATGGTAGCAGGGCCAGTCTTATAAACGGCAGGGCCCTATTGGGACCATTTTGGCGGGGCCCCCTACACAAGTTGTTGCCAGCTGGCAGAGGATTCCAGGGCTGGGGGCAAATAGTCCCTATCTCTCGCTCTATCCATGTGACTGATGATGTAACCCTGCCTTATCTCCTCTCTTTCTCTTGTTCCATTGGCTCTCAACATTTCATGGCACAATGTGGCCCCCAAGCACTGGGCACTGACACACCAAACATACTATATACAGTGTAAAGGTGGCCATACATGTAGAAATTTTGATCTTTCCTCCGACCATTGGTGCAAAATAAGGGCTAAGATTGACTATTAGGTAGCCTCTATGCACACTATCAGCTTACAGGAGGTAGTAGCTTTATTTGGTAGTAAATCTTGTTGTTATTCAACCAAAACTTGCCACCAAGTCAGGAATTCAAAAATAACTACCTGGTTTGGGGACACTGAGAGCAACATCCAAGGGGTTGGTGAGCAACAGGTTGCTCCTGAGCCACTGGTTGGGGATCACTGCTCTACACAGTGTGTACCCTGGAGCAGCAGTATGAATGCATTGCCCACTTTGTGTTTAACGTCTCAGAACACATAGAAGCAGGCAATCATTGTTGGGGGAGGGCTGGACAGCTTTATGTGCTTATTCCTGCAGGTGCAAACCAAATAGGTCCAGTTGGCCTAAGGCAGCCCTGTTTGGTAGTGTACCTGTACTGCACATTCGCCTTCATGAATAAACAAATATCAGCCACTAATATAAGGTCCATAGGATGCAGCGATGTAATGTAAAGATGCCAGTTCAGCAATATGCTAATAGGTCGATAGCAAATACTCAGGCTACAAAATAAATACCTTTCTCAAAACAGAGGGGGCGCAGGACAAGCCGCTGGCTGACTTAACTCCACAAAAGCAATCTATTTGCAGAGCCCCAGACAATAGCTATGTTTGAAAACCAAAAAAATGGGCAAAGCGTGGCCGGATTATTCCGGCTGGCAGCGCTACCCATACTTAGCAACCTTCCCACACGCGTCTGCTCTAGTGACAACGCCTCTGGCGCTAGCCAATAGCGATTCGCCACTAACGGGGGCCGCACAAAGGGGCGGGGCATAGAGCGCTACAAACCAACACACGCTCTCACCCTGCGTGGCCAGTGTGTAACCTGCTGAAGCGCTCACACGAGTACTTATTGCTGCTACTGCTGATCAATGGACGGCTTCCAGGAGGGGTTCAAGCACTTCGCCACTGAGGCCATACACGCGGGACAGGAACCCGAACAATGGAAGTCTATGGCAGTCGTACCCCCCATAACCCTCTCCACCACATTCAAGCAGTTCGGACCAGGGGAACATGCGGTAGGTACGACTGGTTACGGCTGGACAACTAATAGATTAGGCTGCTATGACCAATAGAGTTGACGTTTCATTATTTTAGACATGCCTCACACTTTCTAGCTCCTGAGAAAAGTTTCTTTTATTTCTGTTCTCTCCACTCCCAACATTGTACATTGCTATAGAATGTACTTAGTAATATTTTTATATTATATATAACTTAAATTGTAATTATAATACGCCTATGGGAAGCATGTAAACCGTAGATCCGTCCCCAGTAGCATTTCAATAAGTGCCAGATGCTTCCACTGCCCAGTAGCCATGGCCCTTTCTTCAGCGTGCCATCCAGGTGCTACAGTAAGGCATGTGATGCAATGATCTAGCAGCCGGTCAGCTGGGGATTTGCTTAGTCACTGTAATTCTGAGGAGTGACACAGTGTATTACATGCTGACTGGCTCCCCCGTGGGGCAGAAATGTTACTTATCATGAAACTATATCGCTGTGAGCTCACCTTTCATTTACATAGCTTGGAGGTCGGTTTTTTTTCATTTGCATGTAGTAAAGAAGATTGAAATACATTTATTTTCCTTAAATATTTTCTAGATTTTACCGTAAAAAGTTGCTTCTATATATTATAAGAAGTATGAGACGCCACCTGTATTTGGTTTAGTTTGCCTTGGGTTTCATCCTTGTAGTTTTCAGAATAATCCATTGCTGTAATAAGAAAATATATTTAAAAGATTACAATAAGTTTATTTTTGATACATTTGAAACCCCTATTACAATAGGTTATTTAAAGATCCTAATTTGTGTGTATTAAAATATGGGCATGCTGCTTTATAATTGTAATAATGGCAAGATTGATGATCATTATCCATTTATATGACAATGAATCACTAGGCAATAGTGATGAGCGAATCTGTCCCATTTTGCTTTGGCGCAAAATTTGTGAATCTCTGTAAAGATTTGCAAAAGGTGAAAATGACAAGTGTCAAAAAAAAATTGCTGCACGCTCCTTTTTTTTTTTTTAGACACGCAACAATATTTTGTGTGACGATTATTTGTTGTGTTGTAACTTTTTTTTAAAATTTTTTGCCGCCAATTTCGCAAAGAAAATCCGCAAATGGCAAAACGCAGAAATTTGCTGCAAATCCATGCCTGGCAAATTATTTCACCCATCACTACTAGCCAAATTTAATCAACCTTATCTAGAGTCTTGAACTACCTCTCCTCCTTCTCTTGAGTATTTTTAGATGGGACTGAAGAGGTATTGTGTGCTGCTTTCAGTGTTGTCTCAAGCCTTTGCAGCAATGCTGTATTACAAGGTTTCTAGCAGAAAATTTTCACTCCTGTAAGTTTTCACTGCAAGCGCCATCTAGTGTTACAAAGAAGAAATTAAAAGAGGAGAGGTAGTCCTTTAAAACCTCAGCCATAAGCTAAGCTATGTTCTCTCAACTGAACTGCTTATTTATTTATTTTTTTATTCAGCAGCTTACTCCAGAAATTCCCAGTTGAAGTGCCTCTGTATAGGTTGCGCTCACCATCTTTAGACCACTCGTTGTCACTTCCAGCGCTGATAATTGATGTGCGTGCACAAAGTTTTTTTTTCTGCTATATGACTCCAGCACGTCATACACCTCTGTTTTTAAGTTAAAAAAAAAAGTGATCATAGTGCACTTGCACAGAATTGCTAATCAATTTTTAGTTAATGATAAAATAAATTATGCAATGTGAAAGAAATATAGGGTTTCAAAGGCGGCCAGAGTGCACATTGCCTCTTAAAGGAACAGTAACACCAAAAAATGAAAGTGTATAAAAATAACTAATATATTATGTACTATTGCCCTGCACTGGTAAAAGTTGTGTGTTTGCTTCATAAACATTACTACAGTTTATATAAATACCCTGCTGTGTAGCCATGGGGGCAGCCATTTAAATTGAAAAAAGGAGAAAAGGCACAGGTTATTAAGCAGATAACAGATAAGTAGCAGATTCCCATTGTATTCTACACAGTAATCTGTTATCTTCTTATGTAACCTGTGCCTTTTCTCCTTTTTTCAATTTAAATGGCTGCCCCCATGGCTACACAACAGCTATTTCTATTAACTATAGTAGTCTTTCTGAAGCAAACACGCAACTTTTACCAGTGCAGGGCAGCAGCACATTATATTTTAATTATTTTAAAACATTTTTATTTTTTAGTGTTACTGTTCCTTTAAGAAAGAACAGGGAGTGGAGTAAAATGTGTACAGGTTGCAGCAGTTTATGTGAGTGCACTGTATCAAGCTAGATAAAGAGCCACATAGGCTTGATGCTTCTCTGTGCCCAAAACTCCTAAATAAAGGCATCTGCTTACTGGAGTTCATATGGGCTGGTGCATTGGAACACTAACAGCTTTGCACCCAACACTTATCTGAAAGCAGCCAAACTCTCAAAAACTGACTTTTCCTGCTTGCTATAGCAAATGATGGCAAATGTTTTGGTTATAGGAGGCGTTTTGGTGACAGATGAGGTCTACTTGCCAATATTCTAAAATACCTTTTATTTGTGCTGGGATTCTAGTTAGGCCCATACAAATCTACATGATTTATTAATTTGTTTTTCCTACAATATGGGTAAAGCTAAATGGAGACACAAATGTAAATAAATAAATATATATATATATATATATATATATATATATATAATTTTTTTTTTTTTTTTTTGAATTACAGGGGTATGAATATAGTCGCAGTGGAAACCCAACAAGGAATTCTCTGGAAAAAGCAGTTGCTGCTCTTGATGGTGCCAAGTACTGTAAGTTTATTAGAATAATTTATTGCTCCAGTCATAACCAACTTTTATTTGTTTGAACATTACAGACAAATTCCTTTACTTTCAAAATGTTTTGAGGGTTAAAAACATACTATAGCATTTCTTAATGTTAATGAGTACTTGATGAAACATGGCCTCATTTTAATACTCTAAGGGGCATATTTATTATAGTGTGCAAGCCAACATCACCGGTGTTGTTGCCCATAAGAAACCAATCAAATCTTTGCTTTTGTTTTCTAATTTGCAGATGAACGTTCAAATGTTATTGCTAACTGGTAGCTATGGGCAACACACTGGTGGTGTTGGCTTACACGCTATAATAAATATGCCCCTAAGGGGCATGACACTCATGGCACATGTGACATATTTCAGATGGTGTAGAAGTTCTTGAATGTAATCATGCAGCTTGTCATTTACCTGAAAGCAATCCATTTGCCACTATCACTAGTGACTGGCAGGTATTGGCCAGAAAACTGCTGATTAACATTAACATGTTGATTCTATTGCCTCTATTAACTGATGAATTTTGCTCAAAGGTTTATCCTATGCTTCTGGTCTGGCTGCCACAATGAATATTGCCCATCTTCTGAAAGCTGGAGACCAAATCATCTGTACTAAAGATGTATATGGAGGTAAATTAAATCATCCTATAATCCTATACTAAATCAATATAATGTTAAACAATTTAAATTTTTATTCTGTCCTTCCAATGGTATTTGTAAGGCTTAGTGTAAATGCTGTATCACCAATAAGCATAAAATATGGTATTGTGTATACCACAATTACACCTTAGAATTGATGAAGTAAAGGCAATAAATAGTTATGGTTTTTATACCACAGGCACAAACAGATATTTTAGAAGAGTAGCATCGGAAATGGGATTGAAAGTGGCTTTTGTTGATTGCTCAGACCTAAAAAGCTTAGAAGCTGCTATCGCTGCAAACACCAAGGTAAAATAACCTGTTTGGTACCTTAAATTTATCTAAATGCCAGAACATTATTTATTAGAATATAAGGGTTAGCTTTAAATATGTTAAGGTGGCAACCCTACAAATCTTGCCATTATACATGTTGAGCCTGGGATACTGTCACAGGAAAACAAGTTTTTTTCAAAATGCATCATTTAATAGTGCTGCTTCAGCAGAACTCTGCATCTGTTGTTTTAGAAAAGCAACTTAGAAAAGTGACTTGTGCTCTCATGAACTTTACTGCTGCGCTACAAGTTGGAGTGATATCACCCCCTTCCACTCCCTCCCAGCAGCCAATCAGCAGGACAATGGGAAGGAAGCAAGATAGCAGCTACCTAACACCTGCATTGCTAAAAATATTCCCATACCCCACCTAATGATAGATATGATAACAGCGCAATGCACAGTTGGCTGCCTACTCACAAATATTACAGCTAAAAAAAAAATACATTTGTTGGTTCAAGAATAAAAGGTAGAGTAAATTATTTGCAATGTAAAGAGTGTAATTTAGAAATAAAAAGTACACCATAAAAATCCTGACAGAATACTTTTTATAGCATAGGGCTGCTGGCTTTAGGGAGTAGCGCAATGCTATATAAAGTAGAGTTTCACTAAAGCCTTATGTGCTTTATTAATTGTTTTTCATTTTGTTATACGTATTAGCAATTTAAAAAAGAATGATGTTATTGTTTAATTTTTATTTTTAATGCCTTTATTTTAGCTTGTATGGATAGAAACCCCAACAAATCCAACTTTAACCGTGATCGATATCAAGGGATGCGCTGATATTATTCACAAACATAAAGATATTATTCTAGCAGTGGATAACACTTTCCTGTCTGCCTATTTTCAGGTATGACGCTACTTTTCATAGCATCTAGTTTGATATTTGCTTTTTAGTATCACCATGTATATCCTATAGTGAAAAGCAGGCTGTCTATATTAAATGATAAGTAGGAGGTTTTGAATTAAGAAATGCAGTGAATAAAAGTTGTTGTTATTTATAAAGCCTTACCTATTCATGTTAATGCTAGGTGTTTTGACAAAGCCATAAATTATCTAATGGCAACACTTATTTCACAGTTCTGTCTGTATTCTATAAAGCAACTTCCTTCATATACACATTCTTCTGACTTTGTCATATTTTAACGAACCATATCTGGATATGATGTACACCTTGTCTACTGTGTGTTAGTAGAGGCT
This sequence comes from Xenopus tropicalis, assembly GCF_000004195.4. Taxonomy (NCBI): domain Eukaryota; kingdom Metazoa; phylum Chordata; class Amphibia; order Anura; family Pipidae; genus Xenopus; species Xenopus tropicalis. The sequence continues at coordinate 82,690,412 of NC_030680.2, read as the reverse complement.
CATGCCATAATTATGTGCTAACTGTAATAATGGGCAGCATTTAAGTTTTAGGGGCCTCACATGTGGCCCCTAAATATTTAAAAGGTACATACAATATGTTGTAGGTAATAGAGCAATTCAGTATACCTTTTAATGAACCGAACATAGCCACATTTTCTATCACAGCAACCACTTTTGATTTTTTTTTTTTTTTTTTTTTGAAGTTATTCATATTTCAACCCCAGGTTGTTGGGGCATCAGTGGCTTAAGGTTATCAATCACCTGCAAGTTTTATATGATAAAATTGCAGTCAGTCTTTACTATATCTGTTTATAAATAATTTCTACTTTAGTTTATAACAAGTGTTGCATTGCTGTGCACTCCATAAGGTCATTTATGTGCAAAGCCTAAATTTGCAACAGTAGTACCTTGCAGTCATTGTTCCAGAGCTGTAGTTGTTTGGTCTAATATTATGTTTGCTTAAGTTCCTTTAAATATTTGCAAGACTTTATAAAAGTGCATATATTTGCTTTTTTTAGCGTCCCTTGGCTCTAGGTGCAGACATCTGTATGTATTCTGCAACCAAATACATGAATGGTAAGAAACAATACATATGCATTTCAGCCTTTCTTTTTCTTGTGCTAAGCCAACTTGGCAAATATTTGTAAATATATGTTGGGGGTTCTTAATGGAAGGGTTTGTTCATTTGGATTCGTAGTAAATGAGTAAAACTCAATTCTACTAGATACTGTATATCATGACCTGGATGAATGAAAATCTTCATGGACATAGAGGAACATTAGATTTTGTGGTGAAATTATTTCATGGTCATTAATTGTGAACTAGTTTTGTTTTTTTTTGTTTTTTTAAAAGGGAGGTATCCTAACCACCCTTTCCCAGGAATACCTTAATTTTGGCTGTTACTGCAGCATGGAGGCCTTCTAATGTGCACTGTAGTTTAGCTCACCTAAATACTGTGAAGCAAACCTTTTTATATTGGCTAGAAAGAAGAATTTTTCAATTAATACAAAGAATGTATTGCTTATTTGTTTCAGGCCATAGCGATGTTGTTATGGGGTTGGTGTCTGTTAACTGTGACAAGCTGTATGAAAAACTAAAATTCCTTCAGAATGGTAAGTGAGAAACAGCTCAGGAATCCAAGCTCTCATTTCCGTTCAAAAGGATATTTTCTTTAACTATCAAGTGACAAACTACCATAAAGCATAATTTTGATTACACATCAATTTATTGTTCTGCTGTACAGTGCTAGATACATAAGCAGCGCTATATAAATAGAACATATATTATATATATATATAATTTTTTTTTTTTTTTTTTCAACTACATTTTTTTGCTCATCGACCACACTGAAATCTTTATTGAAAATTTCTTAGCAGGATCTGTGGAATGTTAGCAATTATTGTATTAATTATAACAGCTGCCTTTAGTGCAGCTCTGAGATGCTAAGTAGGACCAATGATTAGAACTGTATCAACTGATATATCCGATTAGAACATTTTAGTCATTGACACCCCAGAGTTGCTCTAGTGAAGCATAAGAAGGTGAAAAATTAAAGATCTTCACTACAGAAATGATAATTGCCAAGAATAAAAAATATTACACCTGAAGTAAAGACCTTTTTCAGTCTAAAAACACTGAACTGAAAGTGTTTGGAAGGTGAACGACCCGAAGTCAGGTTATCAGTCAAGATAAAAGACAAAGGTAGCTTGGACATTCTTAACACTAAATGGAGGGTGGCAGGAAGAAACATCAGTGGTATTCATTATGAGAATATAGTGGCAAATGCCATCTGTTTTGCACCTATAGTAGCTTGGTAAATATGGAGACCAATAGAACGCATCTATGCTGGCAACATATGATATTTAATTTTGCCTACTGCTAAGTCTGTAACTACTCAAGACTTATTGCAGTAACAGTGTACAGTGTGCTTCTTTAAAAATGAGTACAATTAACAAACCATTTTACTTTCCAGCAATAGGAGCTGTTCCATCACCCTTTGATTGTTATCTTTGCAATCGGGGTTTGAAGACCCTTCATCTGCGAATGCAGCAACACTTTCAGAATGCTTTAGCTGTAGCAAAGTTTTTGGAAGCAGATCCTCGTGTAGACAAAGTTCTTTACCCAGGTAAGTTTTTAAATTTCTAAGAAGATGATGTAAGGTTGTACACTACTCTGAAGAACAGTGAATGTCTTTTTAGGAAATATTTTGTTTGTATATATGAGCATTGCTGCATGAAATGATGAAATCACAATCATCTCAACAATTCTGTTTAAAGGGGTAGTTCACCTTTAAGTTAACTTTTAATATGTCATAGAGTGGTCATTTCCAAGCATCTTTTCAATTGGTGTTCCTTATTTATTTTTTTAAGTTTTTGAATTGTTTGCTTTCTTTTTCTGCCTCTTTGCAGCTTTTAAATGGGGGGTCCAGCAGCAAAAAAAGCTATTGCTCTGCGAGGCAACAATTTTATTATTGTTACTTTTTATTACTTATCTTTCTATTCAGCCCCTCTACAATTAGGGGCTTATTTATTTAAGCTGTGTAAAACGAATTCGAGTAAAAAGCTGTGTAAAATGAACTGAAAAGATCGCCGTCCGAACACCAGATTTATGCTGTTACTTTACATAAGTTCCAGAGAAAGAAAAATGCGTAAAAAAATTACGCCGAGTTTGCTCTGTTTTTTACACAGCGAAGCCTGGATATGTGTGGCAAATTTCTCGCCGTTTTTTACACAGCATAATAAATATGCCCCTTAATATCAGTCACTCTCGCAAACCACTACCTGGTTACTAAGGTAAATTGGACCCTAGCAACCAGATATCTGCTGAAATCCCAAACTGAAGAACTGTGGAACAAAAAAAAATAATAATAAATTGAGAAATTACCAATAATAAAAAAAATAAATAAAGACCAATTGCAAATTATCTCATAGTTGCACACTCTACATCATACTAAAAGGTAACACAAAGGTGAACAACCCCTTAAAGTGATAAGACAACGCCACGCTACTCTGACATTCCTGCACAGTTCAATCTCATCTGTTTTGCAACAGATCTACACAGTGATGTATCTATTTTTTTTTTCTACACGTTAAGTTGGAAAAAGAGGCATTTATTAATTTCTCTGACTTCTTGAGTAATGAGGGGGCCAGAAATTTTCAATCCTAACCTGCTGTTTCTGAACTCCCACGCAAACAAGCCCAAAATCTTTATAACCGTCCCTCGGACCAAATCCCACCTGAGGACTCCCATATAAATAGTATCAGCCTCTATAAGGGAATGGGGAGCACTATTACATCACTGAAAGGGAGAAGTCATGCTTGAAGTATGACCCACCCAAACCTCTACCCCGTGCTCACTTCCATTATCTAAAGCTGCTCAACCTGCAGGTTTTAGGTTGACCTGCTTATCACTATTCTTGAAGGCAGACAGAAGTTAAGTGGTGCTGCAATACTGTCAAGAAATGCTCATGGATATTTCTTGAAAGCACCAAGAATTTTAAAAAATGGCGCAGCTTCCACAAAAACAAATCAATATTTTGGGTAAGGTTAAAATTTATACACTTTAGCATTCTAGGCACAACAGACTTTTTTTGTTTTGTTTTTTGCTTAGAGACACATTGATTTATAGTTGTTGACATAAGCATCTATCTTGATATGCCGATTCTTTTACTTTAGGACTGCCGTCTCACCCACAATATGAACTCACTAAACGACAGTGCACTGGTGTGTCTGGCATGATTACATTTTATATTAAAGGAAATCTTGAACATGCAACAACATTTCTTAAGAGCCTAAAGGTTGGTTTTGTTTTTTTTTTAACTTGAAGCGTTGTCTTTGGTAAGGGCCCTTACATATGGGTGCGCCTGCTTGATTCTTCATGTGTTCCACTGCAGGAGAACATAGGATAAAACATTGCCCTTTTGTTCTGGATGGGAGCATGCTCGCTGAGGTGAAGCATTGAACACCAACATCAAGTTGTGTTTCACCTGCATTCAGTACTTGCATAAACCTGAAAGTATGGTCCCATCTAGAGGAAAGGGGTGTGGTTTGCTCTGTGGTGAAACAAAGGAGAAATCTACTGCAGGGGAATGAAGGGTGAAACCACCAAGTGTAAGGGCCCTAAGTGGGTTAAAAAGAAAAATATTATTCAGCTTCACTTCTTTGTTGCTTTTCTGTTCTACTACCTATGTGTCTTCTGCCACTGGATATTTCCCAGCTGCTGTGTGTCTATAGCAAATGTTAGTTTTGGAAAGCTCTATTGTTCCAGCAAACTGGTCATGCTTCTGCATTTGTGGGTAGTCTTAGATGAGTTTCTGTTAAGCATCCTGCAGTTTTTTTCTACTTTCTCTTTTTTCAGATCTGCTGTTTGGATTGTGATAGTCAAATCATGGAACATTTACATATGTCTCTTATATTTTACACCTTGTAATCACACTATTTGTTTTGGAAGGGCAGGGATCTTACAGCAGTGTTCAAGAAAATAATTTTAGAGCAGAATAAGTAGAGCAGGGTGCACAATGGAAATTGCTTGAGCGAAATATTTTACATTGTAAATGTGAACTACATTTTACAGGAAATGAAATCTTTTTTTGTGCACCTAAGCATGGAAAGGATCCATATATACCTCCCAAGATCTTTACACCCAGTATAAGGAATAAAGTTGTAAAATCCATTTCAAATATACTTGTATCATTTTGTACATTTTTTCACTATATTGAATAACTGAAAAAGGTCTAAAAATATTTCATTATACATTTTTTAAAGGTCTTTGCTTTGGCTGAGAGTCTTGGGGGTTATGAAAGTTTGGCTGAGCATCCGTAAGTCTGATATCATCATCTTAAAGAAACTGTATTTTTTCTGGAATAAGAATGTTTATTTATATATTAATATAGATTGGAGCAAAGCCTTTATTTGATTTTGCATTTATATTCGGTTATTCTACATGATCTTGCCATTCTATCTGATTGTTTCCCTTCTACCACCTATTTAGTGCTATCATGACTCATGCTGCAGTTCCAGAAGAGGACAGAGCAGCGCTGAATATCAGTGATACTTTAATCCGCCTTTCTATAGGCTTAGAAGATGTAGAAGATATAATTGGAGACTTAGATCAAGCTTTAAGGAGTGCAGTAAGTATTATTTAGTACACCTCAGTTCTGGACATAGTTGAATATATAGCAAAATGTTGAAGCTGCTGTCCATGTTAGATATTACTATTCCCATTGTTGCATTTTTTTAGTTAATAATTGTTGCTTACTTGAGACATTTATTCACAGATGATGTTGTTTTCCATCTAGGTGTGCATTAAGCAGAGATTTATTGAAATAAGTTAGTTAATCTCTTGCAAATCTCTAGTGCTAGCAGATTTGGAATGGCAAGAGCAATTGTTTCCCCTAATAACTTTTTCAGATTTCCATATAGAAAATACAGAATGTTTCTGTCAGTTGGACAACACGTAGGAATTTAATTGTAAAAGGGAACCGAAACAAAAACCCTACCCTAAGTTGCACAGGTGCAATATACAGTGCTGATTCTTAAAGCTATAAAAGATAGCTAGCAGAAATGTCTTCTGCTATATTCTGGGTTGATCCTAACTAAAAAAAAAATGTATCGACTGTTTTTGTCTTTTCAGCATCCTGATATTAAAAATGAAAACTAAAGTGAACAGCGGATCAGTGAAATTCCATTTCTTTTTAATCATGGTTTTACATTTTTCTTCATCTATCACTTTCAAGGTGAAACATAATCCGGGAACACAATACATATACAACATTGATTTGTAAAGCACAGTATTCTTGTACTAGTCATTTATTCATGCAATTATCAGTTTTTTTTAATTCAGAGATACACATATATAAAATGAAGATGAAAATGATGCCAACGGTGTTATGTTTCTTTCTTTTGGGTTAAATGTGCTTATCATAAATGAGCACCAAGCTGCCAGTTATGAATTAATGGGATTTTTGTTGCTAGTGCATTTTTGTTTGTAAAAATAATTTCCTCTACTAGGAACTTCATGAGACTAGCTTTTAGGTGTGTGTTCAAAACACAGTGACCAAATTAAGCACAGGAACAAATTATAAGGGCTATAGCACGCTGCATGTGTCGCTGTTTGTAGCTACCTACTTTCCAATAACGACAATGAGAACCACAGTAGGTTGCCCTGCACATGTGATGGTACATGAGACCAGCCAGTAGTGCATCAGGTGATGATTGCCTCTGCAGGGTGACCCACTCTCTCATTATGCATCAGGTAGCAAATAACAGATGAATCCTCTAACAAAACATACTGTAGATACAAATTGGTGGTGACTCTCGGGTGTCTTTTTATTTTTTTTAAATAAATAATAATGGAACAATAATAAATCTAATGTTCTAGATATTTCATTTTTTTCCATTTAGATTTTCTATATAAATGGATGAAACACTAGACCTTTCCAATGGACTGTGCTAATTAATAATTTCCATTCATTTTTTGTTTTGTATAATTTTTCCAGAAATCTTAATTTAGATTGTTGCATAAAATACAGTTATGCTGGCAATACTTAATACAAAGCAGAGCAGATATTTGCCTGATTTGGTCACTTTTGTGTAAAGCTGCATCAGGCTGAGAACCAACAATTGTATCATACTGTGGACCTAAGGCAACCAGTTGGGTGATGACAGTGTGAAACCTGGCTGATTTTCATTAAGCTGTTGGCTGTTCTGAAGGACAGAATAATAGGAAAGGCTCACTGTAGGGTGCAAAATGATTAGCCACTCCCCACTAATTATAATTGCTAACCTCCATGCCATGCTGGTGCTCCTCTTTTCTGAAAAACATGGCATCCCTTAGGATTGTGCTAGTTAGTGCCACACTGCTATTGACTTTTACAAAGAAGACTCTCCCATGTGATTGGTCACAGTCGAGTTTGCAATTCTAATTATTGATGGGTATCAAATTGGAGCCACTACTTAGTAATTATCAATTCTCATTTTTTGCCAAAACTAAGGGGGTGATTTGTTACTTGCGGAATATTTCCTATGCCATGGACAACAAAACATTGGAATATACCTTTCTCTCCTGATCCATTGGAATCCAGCATGTAAAAGACTTGACACATGTCAATGAAGGGGAATCATGAAAATGCTGAAGAAGGTATTTTAGTGTCATTACCTGGGACTGTGATGATAAAACTCCCATATGCCTTTACCCTAAGGGAACTGTTACACTTATGTTTGCTGTTTTTTTTTCCAAGAACTGTTGTTTTGCTTTATTTGAATAAAAATACACCAAATAGCACATTTGTCTCTCCCAACAGAAAGCTGTCAAGTGAAACATACTGTTTTCAAAACATATCAGTTATTAGTGGTCCTCCCATTTTATTCTGTACTGAAATACATTTTTATATAATGGTTAAATTAGTTTAGGTTAAATTAATTTAAATTAGTTTAGATCAGGCAAGATATTCTGAGTTCCCATGATCCCTGACTTGGGATTTTGATAAGCACCAGCTTTTCTTTACTGTTCCCCTGCAAATTACGGTCTGTTCTGGCCATAACACATACCTTGTATTTTTAGCTTGGCTTCAAAACCATCAGGAGTAAAACTAATTTCTAATTAAAAAAAAAAAAAGGCAGGTGGTTGGGCCCGAGGAAAAATTCCACACTTGTTCCAAAGAGGAAAAAAGTAATTGCCACAGTGGCTTCTAGTCATATTGTCTTTGAGATTTGTTGATCTCTTATAGCAGAACGAGACTTTTTCTGGTAAGAGATGTTTCAAATCTGAGTCTTGTAATACTAATGGCCAAAATTTGTTAATAATTTGTTGTATTTGAAAAGTCCGAGGGCTAAAGGTAGTAATAAATCTAATTTGTTGTTGGTCATTTCGAGCAGATTTTGGTTTCAGTAATTGATCACGATTAGTTGATAGTGCTCTATGATAAGCTTGTTTTAAAAGTTTATTTGGGTACCCTCTTGTATGTAGTCTTTCTTTGAGTTGTTTAGCTCTATCCTTAAAGGTTTCAATAGATGTGCAATTACGTCTTACTCTTAAAAACTCCCCCACTGTGTCTGTGACACTGTGTGTCTGTGATGACTTTGATAATGTAATAACGTATTAGAAGCAGTGTCTTTACGAAATAAGTCAGTTACAATGTTACAATTGTCATCTACACTTATAATAAGGTCAAGAAACGCGATGGAGGTCTGGGAGGCAGTTTTTGTTAGTTTAATATTCCAATCGTTGTGATTAAGGATTGAGCAAAAGTCATTTAGGAGTTCTTGGGGTCCTTCCCATAAAAACAAAAAATCGTCAATATACCTCAACCACAATGGTATATAGCATGTATAGAAGCTTAGATCATTGCAAAAGACAAGGTCCTCTTCCCATTTACCTAAGAATATATTGGCCATCGCCATGCCATGTATTTGTAAATAAAAGCTGTTATCAAATACAAAATAATTATGATGTAGTATAAAGTGTAACAATTTCAAAATGAAGTCTCCAAAATCCTGGTTCATAGTAGTATCATTGTGTATAAAAAATTGTACAGCCTGAATTCCTTGCTGATGTCTTATTGATGTGTATAGAGCTTCTACATCTAAGGTCACTAACCAGGTGCCTTTTACAACATTGGTCCCTTCCAGTTTGGCTAATACTTCCATCGTGTCCTTCACAAAAGAGGGCAATGTTAATACGTACTTTCTCAAATGTTGATCAATAAACTTACTAGCATTTTCTGTTAAATTCCCATTGCCCGACACGATGGGCCGGCCTGGGGGTTTGGAACTATGTTTGTGTATCTTGGGTAAAAGATAAAGGGTAGCAATTGTAGGACTGTCTACCAGGAGAAAAGATTCTTCTTGCGCAGTTATTAATAAATCCTTATAAGCTTCCTCAATGATTTTATTAAATTTAACCGAGAGAATCTGTTGGATTAGAAAACAGTTTTTTGTATGTCACAGTATGAAGCTGACGTTTAGCTTCAGCAGTGTATAGGTCATTGGACCAAATTACTATATTGCCGCCTTTATCGGAAGGTTTGATTTGCACATCATGCCAAGATTTTCATTCTTGTAAAACTTCCCATTCGGACCTAGTTAGATTATTCTCACAGACACCTCGATTAATGTCTAAGAAAGCCTGAGAGACCATGTCTTTAAACACTTGGACGTGTTTACTTATATTGTAGGAGGGAGTAAAGTCGGATTTCTTCCGAAACTTAAAATCACATGAATCTCCCCCTACGTTCTCGTTTGTATTTTCCTTTTCTAGGATTTTTAAAGTATCTCTATCTTCCATGTTGTTAAGAAGAGCTTCCTGATTGGGTTCCTTAAATTGTTTTTTTTTTAAAAGAATTTTTCTACAAAATAAACGATCTACAAAATAAACGATCTTTCTCCATTTCAAAGTGATCAATCCTTGAAGTGGGGCAAAAAGAAAGGCCCTTAGAGAGGATAGAGATGTGATTTTCATTTAATACATGTGTAGATAAATTAATAATTTGTAAGTTATCCGAGGAGGTGATATCTACCTTCTCCGATACAAATTTCTGTTGTAACTGTAATCTCTCCTCTCTTGGGGACTCAGACCTCTTGTTTCTCTTACCCTGTCTGATCTTCCGGTGGGTGGTACTAAAGCAGTGCGCGTAGTTCTGCTTTTTCTTAAATGCATTTTGTCTTTCCATAGGCGATTTTCTAAAAAAATCTATCCTACTGTTATCTCCACTGGTTAGTGGCTCTGTGTCAGTATCTGACGTGTCTACATCTGTGTTTCTACCCTTGGAATGTCTCACTTTGGGATGAGGCCAATTATATACTTGGACTTTCTCAAAATCCTGTCTGTCTCGCATCAGCTTGCGTTTTTTTCTATCAACCACAATTGACTCAAATCTGTCTATCTCCGTAATCAATCTATCATAGCTAGTTTGGAAATACGTGTCCATTTTGTTAGTTTCAACCTCATTTTGTGCCATTTCTAATTCTTTTTCTAATTTTTTCCAATTTCCCCTTCTCATTAGTAATCAATATCTCCATCAATTTAAGCGAGCACGATCTTAGTGTTTCTTCCCACTGTAGTTTAAGATCTAAATTAATCAATTCATGTGTGGGATAAGTATTTATTCTTAAACCCCTTGGAATAAGTTGTTGTTTGAAATATTGTTCAAGGAAACTTTTGCTCCACCATGTTCTGGTTTGTTGGAGCATGATTTCTTTTAAATTTCTTAAAGGAGAAGGAACGTGAAAAGATGATATTGGTATATTTTTTTAGACCATCAGCCCCCCTCCTGAACCGCCGCATTAAAAACTCACTCGCTGCTTCTGTATTGGCGCACCATCCAGCCGAAGAATGCCCGCTCTTCATACTTTGGCGCCAACATTTTAAAAATGTTTACATCATTTCCGCCGCTGCGTCTGCTTCCAATGCGTATGCGCGGCTTTGTGACCCCGGTGATGTCATCGGTATTGGTGCGCTTCTGTCACTGCCCTTACTACCCTTAACGGAGCCATATTTGCTTAGCACGGTTACTATTAAATGTAAGTGGCTTATACAGTTGTTTTTATTATATGATATCTTTAATAAATAATCTTAATTCTGTTTGTTATTGGTTTTGTGTGGGATGGCTTTTGGATGTGGGACTGTGGCTGTGGGACGGCTGGGAATGTGGGATAGTGGCACTGTGGGATGGCTAGTGGCTGTGGGATAGTGGGACTGTGGCTGTGGGATAGTGGGACTGTGGCAGGACTAGAAAAAACAGGAGCATTCCGATTGGACAATAGAGTGAAGTGGGTGGGGCTAACGGGGTCTAGCATTTCTTCAGGGACTGCAGATCTTGAAAGGAAAAAAACAAAAAACGAGCTCTCTACTGTGCAGTGCGCATGTCTTTGTCCTGGACAATCTGTGTTCAGTGAGACAGGAAGCTGCACAGGCTTAGAGCAGGTACTGCATTTACTGACAAGACTTTTCCATGTCAGAGCCAGATTAAGCAACAGCATGGTGAGTTCAGGAAATCTGTTTATGACTGTATTAAGGCTAAGTTATTGAGCTCATGTTGTTTTTAGACTTTCCTTCTCCTTTAATGATTCTCTAGGGTTTGTGATGGATAATGTGCTTTGTGGTGACGAGTCAGAGAAAATTTGAAACAAGTTCTCCCTTCTCATTTCATTTTCTCTCTTTGATGTTAATAAGGGGGTGGGCACAGGGTCCTTGGGGGCCAGATCCTTGTGACATGATTAGCTGTAAAGTTTCTGTGCAGAGATGGGAACAAAGGGAAGAGAAACCCCTCACAATAAATGTATATGGGCACAAAGAAATCTCGCACAAGAAAAGTGGGTGCACAATGTGTATATGATAAATTTACAAAATGAGAAAATTGAAAAAAGTACACAAATCTTGGCACTCCACTATACGAACATTTAAAAAAGAAATTTTTTATTAAATTTAATTTAAAATCTTAAAGTTAAAAGAAAAATAGATAAAGAAGGAAAATTATAGAGTTAAAATCACTGCGCAGTCTTAGTACCTAAGTATGAATGCGGCCAAAAGCAGACCGAGTTTTAGTTCAAATTAACCGCTATTATTGCTTCCTTCAGTGAAGAGGCTGGTAGATTGTTACAAATAATTGTTGCAAATTTCTACGATTGACGGCTCTATGAATAACTTCAAAAGAAGCTACCTGCAAGGCTCTCACAATAGTTACAAGTGTATCGATCTCGTATGTATCTTAAGTAAAGAAACACCACGGTCAGATATAATTCTTTTAACAGTTCCTGCTGGTACTATAGGAGATTAACTGTGGGAGATTCAGGTAACACCGTTACTGTTTTAAGTAGTGGAAATAACTAGCAAATTATTTCTACATTATCACCTAATAAGTGAAAAAGCTGTGCCAAAGTATTTGGACTTGAAGTGGACGGCGCAATTAAAAGCTATATCTTAAGAGGTATTTTCTTTGATTCTACCCATATGTCTATGCATTTATAATTGTTCTTTGACCCATTCATCCTGCAGCTTTCCTAAACTCTAAATTAATAAATTATTCATGTTGTTTTTTATACTGTATTCCACTGTGCCTTGCAAAAAATATATTGTACTATTTAAATGTATTAAGTTTTTTTTAAGGGATAAAAAGGTGTAGGGAGCCATTTCCATGCATTATGCACAATCCTGTGCTTCTAGAACAAGGCAGCACAGCATCATTTTTAAATCGCAAAATGTTTTGTTTGAACGTTTATTAAAAGCTTACCCTGTGGTATGGTGGGTCCTGGTGCTCAGGCCCCAGACCTTCAGCAATAGGAGCCAAAGAAAGAATTTCCACAATAGAAACGTCTGGCACTGTTCCAGATCACCACCAAATGAAGTTGAAAAATACTGAATTTAGGTTAAAAGCGTTCCAAAGTTTTATTTGTTACACACAATTATTAATGGATGGCCTTACACGTTTTGTGCCCCACAGGGCACTTAATCATAGGCTAAATTCAAAAACACACCATTTAAAAGGGTAACGGCCAATCACAATCGTGAGAAGCTGAATCAGAAATGAAATAAGTTCAGCTGATTGGTAGGTTTTGAAACCAAAGTTCCTATTGGTTACAATAAGATAATAATTGTACAAATACAGAGCTGTTTTAATAAAATAGTATATACTACAAATTACACATAGCACGAGACATCATATTCAAAGTTTAAACCATCAGGTTGTCTTGTACCTTGGTAAAATATCCATCTGGCTTCTCTTTTAATAAGAGGAATCACTCTGTCTATATCTATTACTGTTAAATGGGATAGAGACCCATTTGGACATTCACAAAAATGTCTGGCAACTGTTGTATTACACTTAAGGGGGCACATTCATTAAATTACAACAGGTCTGAATACCAAAAATTTGTATTTTTTTTCGAAAGTTTACAACTGTTGTGTATTTTCTGCGATATTTAATATATATATATATCGTTAATTTGCACAACTTTTTCATATTTTGCAACAATTTGTGCTACAAAATCGTATTTGTCGGAACGACATGAAAGTTTTGGATTCATTAAAGCTTCGTTATCGTGACTTTCCTTGGGCCAGGTTGGAGCTGCAGAGTGCCATTGAGTCCTATGGGAGGCTTCCAAAATCATGCACTGAAGAATCAAAGTCAAAGGTATTCCCGCAGTTTCCGATCGTTCGGATAGGATAATTTTGTAACTTTCGGATCGCCGATCGTAAACGATCGTTTCAATACGAAAGTTTCGGATTGTATCTGATATAGCCAGTGAACCACGGATTCTAATACTATGTTGCAAATAGCCTTAGATACAAGTATCTACTTCCGTGTAACTAATCAAAGAGACTCCCCATGTACCTATGATTCTTTTGATTGTTACAAATTTTTTTTGATTAGCTATAGTCTAGCCAGATACAGCCCGCAATTAGTTATATGGTTTATCTATGTTTTTATATTTTTTCTTCTTTTTCTCCTTCTGTCGTTGAATTTTAACAATTGTGGGTTTTAATGTTCACAAAATAAAAGTTTAATTCTTATTCTTAGCAGGTGTGCCTAGACTTTATGTGTTCTTTCACGACTTTAGATTTACACTACAGTTATTATGACACAAATGTTATCACTTTTTTTTATTACAATCAATTCAAATTCTTTTGACACATAATTTTTTCTTGTTTGAAGGAAAATATTATTTACAATGTTGTGGCACTGCCATGGATGCAAAATTTGCCCCCTCATATGTGAATCTTTTCCTAGGATGGTGGGAAGAGGAATATATTTTTGGTAACGCAAATCATTTTTTAGAACATATTCAGTATTATGATCGGTTCATTGACAATATTATACTAATATGGTCTGATGCTGTTGGTCAGTTTCAAGATTTCATCACATATATTAACACAAATAGGGAATGGGCAAAATGATTTGCACGGCGAAAAAATTTGCAATGTGACAGTAAAATTAGTTGCGCACTGATTCCTTTGGCACGTGCGTTGCTTTCTATGATGTGTGTTGGCTTTTAATGCACGTGTCAAAGAAAACTACTCATGCACCAAAAGCCTACGCTCATGTCATAGAAAGCGATGCACGGTGAATTTTTTCGAACCATCCCTAATATATATATCTCTGTTGATTGAAAATATCATAGTCACCACTATTATTAACACAAATAGGGAATGGGCAAAATGATTCGCGCAGTGAAAAAATTTCCAATGCAACAGTAAAATTAGTTGCGCACTGATTCCTTTGACGCGGGAATTGCTTTCTGTGACGTGTTGGCTTTTAACGCTCATGTCAAAGAAAACTACGCGTGCGCCAAAAGCCTACTGTCATGTCATGGAAAGCGATGCGCGGCACATTTTTTCGAACCATCCCTAAACACAAACACTTATAATTTAAAGTTCACGTATGACATCAATTCCAGTTTTTTAAAATTATCTTGATATATCTCTGTTGATTGAAAATATCATAGTCACCACTATTTTTCGAAAAGACTGTTCTGCTAACACTATCTTAAATGCTAGATCCTGTCGCCCAAAGCACCTTATATGTAATATACCTTATAGTCAGCTTTTGCGTTTAAGTAGCATTTGTTCAAAAGAGGAAGATTTTAAAGCAATACAGGTTCCCCACACAAAAACTGCTTACAGCTCAAATCCTCTGGTCCAGGTGCAACCTGCCCCGGACCCTGCACTCAGGTGAAAAAGTTCATGGCCAGGGAGAACCCACTTCCAAACAAGAAAGCATTATGCTTACCAAATGGTCCTGTTGACCTGGGTGCTCCTGCCCCGAGTCCGTGCCAGGGGACAACTCTTGTCACAAAACTTCACACATTGGCAGTGCACTCCAGGTGAGCATAAAAAGCCGCAACAGTTGGTATTAAAATCAATCAACCTTTATTTGCACATCTAAAAAACACAGGACTACAGCACACGTGCTGTAGTCCTTAAAGTGAATTGGAGGTAGCATGGGCAGTTCTGGGCATTTCTCCACTTTCTCCAAATATGGTGCAGTTACTCCACCAGAATGTGCTATTAGCCTAAAGCAGAACAGTGATAGCAGTAACTGACCATGGAGATGACACCATTTCAGGCAGCTGAATCTGTCAGGAGAGGTGGCCAGGGATGTTCTCTAGTTACCTTCCTTTGTTCTTAAGCCAGGCTAAGCAGACAAGGCATGAGGGGTGGCAGTTGGATGGAGCACGCCAGGATCACTTGTCAATAAAAATTATATCCTTTATTTGTTATCTCCATTAAAATCATAGCAAGACTACACCATCAGCCTGACGCGTTTCAGGCTGATGGTGTAGTCTTGCTATGATTTTAATGGAGATAACAAATAAAGGATATAATTTTTATTGACAAGTGATCCTGGCGTGCTCCATCCAACAACATACCTCATTTGCATTCCAAATACGCCTGGATCGGGGGCGGTACTGGATGTGCCAGCACGGGATACTTGGAGGGCTTTTGGTTTCTGGTGAGTGCTCCCCGTTTCATGTTTCTCATTATGAGGGGTGGCAGTGACAGCAGTAAAGAGAGCTTGCAGTTTATTAAGTCCCAAGTCAAATGGCTGAATCAAATAAGGGAGCTCGGAAAAATGTTTTGCCTAGTACTTTGATTATTATAAAACTCCTTTAGATTTCAGTATAGCATTATATGTGAAGAGCAGTATCCTTATGTTTAGAAAACATTTTCCCAATATTTGCTTTTTGTCCTTTTTAGTTTTGCTAGATGCATGCTTTATATTCTCTATTCTGTGCCTCCATGTGGTCTTGCCCTCCCTAATTTGGTTGCAGTCAAATGTGTCCTTTTTCTAAAAAATATTTAGTAAACTGAAAATGAAAATTATTCATGAGTTTGTCAATGAGGGTCTTCATTTATTCAGGTCATTATATACAGTATGTAGGAGTTAGAAGTCTAAGGGGGGTATTTACTAACATTTTTGATTTTTTTTAGATTCTGATTTTTTAAAAAAAAAAAAAAAAAGTCATTTAGGGACAGATTTATCAAAATATGAGTTTAGAGCTTAGTACATAAAAACTCACCCACGTTCTATTTATTGCTATGGGATTTTTAAAAGCATATTTATCAATGGGTGAAAGTTAGAATTCACCATTTGATAAATAAACTTCTAAAAATCCCATAGGAATGAACAGATGGCTGAGGTTTTTACGGGCTAAGCTTTAAACTCACATTTTGATAAATCTGCCCCTTGCTGTGTGTCAAAGTGGCTAAAAAGCCGAATCCAACAATTCACCAGCTAAAACTTTCGGAGATCATGTAGAAGTCAATGGCAGATATCCCTTTCCCTTACTTGGAGGATCCATAAAACTTTAGAGGTTATGTTTTTTCTACGCTGGTTTTTTGTACAACAATTTGAAAAATATAGGTTTTTAAATGACAATTCGAAAACGCAGTTTAAATTTTTAAAAATAAAAAATGAGAAATGTTAGTTTTAGAAAATGTACCCCTCTGTCCATCATGTAAAAGTCAATGACAGATCCCCTTTCTTTGCTTTGTGGATTTTATAGGTTTTTCTGAAGCTGGCTTATGCATGACAATTCAAAAAAGTTGTTGTTTACGGGGCACTTTTTTGTTAGTGCCTTTTTAAGTTATGACTGCCATTCATGGAAATGAGTTTATTCATGGTTTCAAAAAAATAAAAAACAGAAAAAATTGAGTTTTAGTAAATTCCCCCCACCGTTATATTTGACAACAAACTTTATCTTACTGGTTCATCAGCAGTTGGCTTGGAGGCTTATTGGACACAAGATGCTTAAAAGTGTCAGGGTTCATGAGTGAGTACATCTGCTGTGTATTTGTTTGTTAAAGTCAGATGATCCCAGTGGTGGCCAATAAAAAGGGCAACCATTTAGAACTTTAACTTTGAAAGCAAGGACGTTGCAGATTAAACTCAGTCCCTGTGTAAAATGAAACAGTCAAATTCTTAGTTAATCATATGAGTGTAGGACTAGCCAGACCAGGGATGACTTTTACCAGGACAAAATTCATTTTCTCTAAACCCATGAATGCCGAGTGAATTATTAAAACCACTGTTTAAAAAACGCAATAACAAAAAAAGATACAAAACAAACTCGAAAACCAAAATTTTTCCTCCTTTTGCACAAATGAAAGCGTCAAAAACCTGAAAGAAAAAGAAAGAATTTTCAGTTGTTCATTTGTTCACCTGCCATTTACTTTTACATGATATCGACAGCATTAAGATGGCTTTGGAGTTGTTGCTGTTTTGTTCTACAATAAATGTTAAAAAAAAAAAAAAAAAAATTTCCTTTAAAACAAAAACGTATATTTGCATCATACTCATCGTGAAAAGGACAATTCCAGCCTATTCTGTATGCTTTGGTAACACTACTCGGTATGAGTGAAATATTGTGAAAACCATTCCAGTTATAAAAGTAGGTCCCTTATTTTGAACACACTGGCTTTGTTGGTTGGTAGGTTTTCATATAACTGTTCACTTTTTAAGGCAATAAATTATTTTTGGGTTGACGTGTCCTTTAATATACTATAGCTATTATAGGGGGAATTCACAAAAGTGGTGATATTGAGACAAATTAAAAGTTGAGTTTTCTAAACGCTACTCCTCCTACAGATTTAGGGGTACAACACCCAAACTCTCCACACTTCTTCACCCTATAGCGGAGCAGGTTGCTTGTGCTTTTCTAAGTGATCCTGCCCCCTGTCTTTTTGTGGCGCCGCTCTGAACCCCCCAATTTTCCCATTGACTTTGACAGGGAAGATTTTCAAACTGCTGCCACTCTTTTTTTTTTTTTTTTTTTTTTTTTTTAACAGTCTTTATTTATCATTTTTCCAAAGAAAATAAGGATACAGAAAAAAAAAAAAAAAGAAGAAGAAAAGGGAAGAAAAAAGAAAATAGGGCTAAACAAAGCAAAGATAGAACATTCATATCTCACCACAGTATATATCTCCAAGGGCTTACATCAAGTTACATTACAGTTTATAGACCTCTCAACCAATATGTTATACATAACATCATATACAGCCTCATCACAGAACACAAATGCTTAGTTTAAAACAATATATTGTTCAATTTCAACCAAGGTGACCACGTTGCCTTATACTGTGCAACTTTATTTTGTATTAAATGAGTTATTTCTGCTGCCACTCTTACAGCTTTGAAGCTACACCCCCCAAACTTGAATAACATAATAATGGGGTCACCCTGAATGAAACCGCAACATTTGTTGGATGACCCCAAAGTGGTAGAGGCCAACAACAGCCAATTAAATTTCACCCATTGACTTTAATGGGGAAATTGAAACTGCTGCCAATCTTACAGCTTTGAGGCGACACTCCCCAAACTTGAATCACATAGTCATGGGCTCAGCCTGAATGAAAATATGATGATTGCTGGATGCCCAAAAGTGGGCGGAGCTGTGAACAGCAAATCAGATTTTACCTATTGACTTGGCGGAAATTCAACCTGCTGCTATTCTCACAGTAATAACACAGGGGTCCCCAAACTTTGCAGGGTTAGGCACCAGGTAACTGTGGTTCAATGTTAGAAAAAGTGGGCACAGCCACCAGGAGCCAATCAGGTTTTACCTATTGACTTGGGGTATTCAACCTGCTGCCATTCTCACAGTATTAACCCCAGGGTTAAATTTTATTGGTTTAATGCCAGCGTTCCCAAACTTTTCAGTGTCAGTCACTGGGTGACTAAGTACTTAAGGTTAGAAAGTGGGTGGGGCCACCAAAAGCCAATCACATTTCTTTCATTGTTCTCAGTGGGGAAATTTTAACTGCTGCCATTCTCACATGTTTAATGTCAGGGTCACCAAACTTTGCTCAGTTTGTCACTGGATGAGTATGTTCCAAGTTTAAAAAAGTGGGCAGGGCCAATAACAGCTAATCAGATTTCACATAGACTTCATATGTTTAAATTTAAACTGCTGCCATTCTTTAAATATTAATACTAAGGCCCCCAAACTTTGCAGAGCTAGTCACCAGGTAACTGCGGTTCAGAGTTAGAACCAACAGCCAATCAGATTTGCAAACTTTGCAAAGTTGGTCACTGGAGGACTCCAGTCCAAAAATAGAAAAAGTGGGTTGACCCAGTAACAGCCAATCAGATTCCATCCATTGAATTTTATTGCTTTAAATTTAAAATGCTGCCATTCTCACACTATTTATGCCAGGGTACCCACTGATTGTCACTGGGTAACTTCGACTCAAGGCTATAAAAAGTGGGCACACCCACCAACCACCAGTCACAATTTACCTATTTACTTTTATTGGTTTACAATGAAACTGCTGCCGTTCTTTAACTATTAATCCTAGGGTCCCTAAACTTTGCAGACTTAGGGGGAGATTTATCAAGACACGAACGCTCTGAGCGTGTTTATGCCGTTTTTTTTTTTTTGTTTATGCCGTGACTTTTTCGAACGCCCACACGATTTTTCCGAATGCCTGTGCGACTTTTTCAGAAGCTTGCGCGAAAAATTCGGAAAGGCTTTGCCGCTGTTTACAATCGTTTGGTACGAAAATTTTGTGACTTTTGGATCACCAATATGATATTATCGTGACTAATACAATTTTTTCGTAAGCATTTTCGTGATATTTGCGATCTTCAGAAATTTTCGTTTCCAATCCGAATTTTTCCCATTCGGGATTCAAACTCGTGTTTTGATAAATCTGCCCCTTAGTCACTAGGTAACTGCAGTTCCAGGTTAGAAAAAGGGGGTGGAGCCCCAACCGCCAATCAGATGTCACTTGTTGACTTTCAGTGGGAAAATTTAAATTGTTGCCATTCAGACACTATTAAAACTATGGTCCCCAAACTTTGCACAGTGGTTTTTGCTATATACCTGTGGCCCAAGGTTAGAAAAAGTGGGTTGAGCCAACAACAGGTCAGATTTTGCCTTTTTAACAGACACTTTTCAGATTTTGTCTTTTAGATGTAATTTTACCAACATTTTTTTATGAATTTGTCTTTAGCTCTTAGTAAATCTGTTGGTGTGGCATCAAACCCAGTCCCACAGCTACATTAACCTTGCAATAAGGATTTTACCAACAGGATTTTGCATTTCATTTGATAATCATTTCACTTTAGGTTCATTTCCTGCTGGGTCATTTTAGTTTGCCTAGGAAAACGATACATCCTGTACATCAGCTTTTATTTTGTCTCAATATCACCACTTTTGTGAATTCCCCCATTGAGTCTTCAAAAAACATAAAATAAGCGATATAACTTGACATATACAATGCCTCATTTACACATAAATCTCTATCTTGTACAGTGGTTCACCCTACTTTATTACGGGGAAATTAGTCGCCCGCGACAAGGGAGATTTGTCGTGTGTCGACTAATCTCCCCGCCTGCCACATCCCTTAATGAATAGGATTACTTGTGCAACTGATTGCAGGGAAATTTGCATGATTGCAACTGCGGTATTGGACATCATGAAGCCCTATACTTTGCTGAGACCATGCAACTTAGAATTATGCGATTAGAAACTTATGTAGTAATGTATTTAAAAAGATATGTTGTCTGCACCTGCTATAAAAACCCATAGCAACCAATATAAAGTTTTTAATTTAAACCATTGAAGAATTCTCTCCAAATCCCTGTAAGCTGTTATCTTTCAAAGACAACCCGCTACTGTGAGTCTACTTCACTATCTAGCCCCAGCTCTGTTTTCAGAAGTATTTGTTTCAGTAATAAAACCAGTGATTTGAGCTGAGCCTAGCAATAAGCAGCAGATTATAAGCCATGAGACTTTAACTCTCTGATGAGCTATCTGATTCTATTTATAAGTAGTGAAACTAATGTGTTTCTCCTTAAATACAGAAGTGCTTCTTACCACAGGAGGGCACTATAGAGCTTACAGCTGATCCAATATGTTGGTTTACTCCGCTTCTGTTTGGATAAGGTTGTTGCTTTTTCTTACTCTCTTTTACTAATTATCTGTCTGGCTCTGTGTAGATTCTTAGCAGTAGTCTGGAGCTAGATAATTTGGTTGCGAACCCTATTTCAGCACAACTTGTGCTATAATTTAGAACAGTGCAGGCATTGCATATGAACCATAATACTAATGTAGAAAAACAAAGTGGAAATAGCTGTACAGAGACACATGAATTAGTTTGATGCAAGTGATTCTGTTTCCTGGGGCTCAGAGACACTGTTAAAATTTTCATTAGAAAGGCAAGAGTTATGCAGGCAAGGGTAGTACTACTGGATTATGCAACTAAAACCTTTGCAAACATACACACAGCAGTTGTTTCTATCCTGTCTTTCTGGTAGGTTGAAACTTCTCATTTTGACAGTATGTGTGTGAATACCATTTGGTTCCACAAAAACTTTACTGAAATGATAGCTATAGGCATTTTGGTTTTTTTTTGTTCCCAGTTTTGCCTCTGGGCTGTTATTTGTATTCCTGTTTACTTGGCTACTAACCAGACCACTGCCTGTATTTGGACTTGTTTAACTGTCTGATCCAATTGTTCAGTTATTAAATCTTTGAGCCACAATATGTTTGTGTTACTTAGCACATCAGCTCCTCACAACCAGTTTAAGTAACCCAAATATAAACAGTGATCTGGGCAGGTAGCAAGCAAACAGGAATCCAGATAACAGGCCAAGGCCCTTAATTGCACTATTGCCTGCAGCTGCATCCAACACAAACAGGACTAAAAGGCATTTACATAAACTGGAAGACTAAAATCACACTCACTGCTTCCTGTGGCTTAGCCTGGCAGAACAGCAAAATGTTACCCTAGTCTGCTGCTGCCTTGAACTTAGGGCCTGACCTTGCAACTCCTGTCGGTGATCCTTCAGCTCCTGCTCTGATTGGTCCTCCAGCTGTTGATCTAGGTGGTCCTTTAGCTACATCCTTGCTGAAATATTTGCAACAATATTTATACTGTGTGTTATACTAAATTGCCACAAGATGGCACTGTGCATTTATAGATATATAATGTTGTAGTGCTGCTCTCTATTGTTTTACATCTTTCCTCTTCCTTCTCCCATACTGTTCTTGATATCTACCCCGTGAAAGTGCTGGGTGTGTAATCCCTGCGTGAATCACCAATAACATTTTTCAATCTGCCAACAACCATGTAATAAAGTGCAATGATTGCTAGAGGCTTGGTCTAGAAATGTGGCTGCATTTACCATATAAGTATGCAAGGGCCCAAGCCTAGGGATGCAGCTTTAGGGGGTCAGCCTCCAGCCGGATACTTCTAGGGGCTGATTTACTAAGACACGAATTCGAATCCGAATTGGAAAAATTCCAATTGGAAAACGAACATTTTGCGACTTTTTCGCATTTTTTTTAAATTTTTTCGGCGCCTTTACAACTTTTCGGAAATTGTTGCGACTTTTTTGTTACCAATACGATTTTCGCAAAAAAACGTGAGTTTTTCGTAGCCATTACGATTCACTCGTATCTTGTCGCGACTTTTTCATATTGAGCGCTCGTAAGCGGCGGCCGAAACTTTCAGACTTAGCATGATTTTGGAAGCCTCCCATAGGACTCAATGGCACCCTGCAGCTCCAACCTGGCCCAAGAAAAGTCACCATACTGAAGCTTGAATGAATCCGAACGCTACGAAAAAATCGCAACATTTTGCGCAACTTTCGGAATGGCTACGAAAAAGGCGCGACTTTTTGCTCAACTTTTAATGCTACGAAAAAATCGCCAGATTTTGCGCAACATTCGGATGGCAACGAAAAAGTCGCGATAATTTTCCGAAAAAATCGCCAAATACCGATCATTACGAAAAAAACGCAATCGGACGCATTCGGCCGGTTCGTGAGTAAGTAAATGGGCCCCTTAGAATTGGACACATTAGTGTTCAAGCAGTGCCCCATCCAAGGAGTGGCATGTGGGCAGAGGGTTTTCTGGGTTGCTACCTGAGAGGCAGAGCTTAGCTACCTGCTAATGATAAGCCCTATAGTCATGTTTTTACTTGAAAAGAAAAGTGTAATAAATGAATGACTTCTCGCAAAACAGCAGCTTCATCATACTTTATAGCTAAAATTCTGTAAGGTTTAGAACATAGTTCTGGGAACACTGGTATGAGATTCTAAGTCACATTTATTTACCAGGTGCAGTATGCTAATTTATCAGATGCAGTGTGCAAAGTGCAGGTTTGAAACGCAATGTACCATGTTTTCCCAGAATACAGCATTTTTTTCCAGAATACAGCGACATTGCAAGAAGAGTTGAGACCAATGCAATTACACATGATACTACAAATGCACTCTATTGTGTGTGCACATTTTCTGTGACTCTTGTACATTTGTGGTTAGCATTTTCAAAGAGGAGATTGCATCACTTCCAGCATGTGCATTAAAAACAGCATTAGCCTATGATTCTTCTGACAAAAGTCCGCAGGGATGTTATCAGAAACTTTGGGGCCCAGTACAAGTTATTTTTATGGGGTCCCCATGAACACACCCGAGCAGTACTAAAAACTGCCATGCCCCTTGTGTTTGCAACATAAACAGCTGATGCTTTTCTATAATTAGAGTTTCATTAATTAATGTGCCAATTATTTTTTATTGGCAGTCAGTGGAGTTAGCCCTAAATTTAAACCCTACACTCTCTCCTGCCCCTGCTCTGTGCTGTTATTGCTTGATACAGAAGTTATGTGCGTTTTTAGGGGCCCAATGATCTTACTGTGGGGCCCAATAACTAGTCAGTAGTAGTTCATAAAAATAGTAAAATTGCGTAAGTGTAGGGGCCCAATGATGGTGCTGTGGGGAAAAATAACCAGTCATTCCCACTGCTGGAAGGTTCATGTAGGGGGCACTTATATAATTCAGTAAATAGATCCCAATATAAACTGCTGACGTTACTCTATAATAAGCAGTTCATATATAAATAGTTAAAATGAATAATTTTAACCCCCGGTAAATGGGGAGCCTGAGTGGGGAATGGGTGGGGCAGAGGTTAGCCAATGATTATAAAGGCTGATCAATTACTGAGATAGTGAGGAAAGTGTAGGATTTATAGGGTATAACAAATTTACCGGCAAGTACATTGCCAGTAAATTTGAAATACCGGTGCTGGACCCAGGTAGTAATTTACCGGCTAGGACAGTTAAATACAAGCCAGGTGGCAATTCTAATTGGTGGCCAGTGGAGTTTGCTCCTACCTGCTCCTGTCAAAAGCTTCTCTGCATTGCGTGTTGCTTGATACACAAGTTTTGTAGTTTTCTTGGGTTTAATAATGTGCTCCAAAGTGTCTTGATTTCATGATGCAAAGCATAGACTTAAAGGAGAAGGAAATGCAAAGTCACTTGGGGGTGCCAAAATGTTAGGCACCCCCGAGTGACTTAAATTGCCTACCTTTTACCCCGGGCTGGTGCCCCTGTTAGGAGAAAACAGCACCAGCCCGGGGTAGCTGCAGCGCTTCCTCCTTGCTGTTCGCTCGCGCGCGCATGCGCAGTAGAGTGAAAAAGCCGAAATTTAACAGAGAAGTCGGCTTTTCACTCTACCGCGCATGCGCCTGTTGTTAGTCCTTGCAAAACGAAGCAGGAAGGAGGAATCGCTCGCTACAGGTACCCCGGGCAAGTGCTGTTTTCTCCTAACAGGGGCACCAGCCCGGGGTATGAGGTAAGCAATTTCCTTGTCCTTTAAGCAATGTTCCCTCTAATTTCTTCTTGGCTGTGTGCACAAAACATTACATTTGTGCGCCTTTTTAAAACCGTGTGTACACTTCTACAAAACTGGTGTGTCGGGTACAAAATGGTATATTTTCACACAAAATTATTTGTGTACACAACAAATTGTTTGCTGGCCTCAAAACTCGTGTGCATGCGCATGAGTGCATAGCTAGAGAAAACACTGGACTTAAGACACCAAGTCCAGGGACAGCAAACCAAAAACATCAGTGAACCTCCCCTCGTCTGTTCAGCTCTAGAGATGATTACCAAAAACCTCCAATTTTGTCTCAAAGGTTTCCCACAAGGATTTTGGCAAATTCCAGTAGGGCTTATGTATACATTTCTTCCAGCAGTGGGATCTTTCTTGATCTGCAACCATAGGTGCCCATGAAATTTTTTTGGCAATATATAGTGTGAGTTGAAACTGCTGGACATTGTGTCTGAAGGTCAGCTTAAAACTGTCTGCTAGTTAATTTGTACAATCTTTGGAAGATTGACTACTGTGTAATTAGTCTTAAACTTCTTTATTATCTTGGGTAGGGTAGACATAGGGTCTCTGCGGGTGGGCTTGTAGCTCTGGGATTTTCTGCTTTCCTACACTTTTCTGATTTATTTTCTTTGATCCATGTTCTATGTGGTGCACACAGATAATTCAGACTGGATGAATGTGTGCTTCTGATATTGCAGGCATTAGTTACACTTTACAGGTAAGTTTAGTAACAAATTAAAGGATAATAACCTGCTTAAAATCTTATTTCTTACATCTAAAAAAAATTCCTGTATATAAAATATATAAATACATTTTTAGAAATACATACTGTATGTAAATAATATTGCAATATAATTAACAGAATTAACAAAACTGGACAGAACTAGTGCATTATTTGGATAAAATATAAAAGTGTACAATTGTCTGACCAGCCTCTTATGATATAATAATGTATGCTATAGCCAAGCTTATAATTTAAACACAGGGGGGTCAATTTGCTTCTGAAGTTTGCTTTTATTGTTCTACCTGGAAAAAAATAATCACTGATTGGTTACTATGGGTTACTGCCCAGAAGCAAAATTGCCATGTGTTTATAAACAAATTGGGGAGCAATACAAGCATGAAAAAATGTTCATGAGGGTGCCAAAAAAAGGGCTGTGATTGGCTATTTAGTAGTGCCTATGTGGACTGGCAGCCTACGGGAGACTCTGTTTGGCAGTACAAATGCCACCAATCCAGTAATTCAAAAATAAGCACCTGCTTTGAGGCGACTGAGAGCAACATCCAAGGGGTTGGTAAGCAACATGTTTGAGCCACTGGTTGGGGATCACTGCCTTAGTGTAATATACAAAGCAATGGACGCACAGAACCTCTTGCATTTTATATATTAGTGTAACCCTCATTTACCAACATGATTTAAGTTTGACCATTTACCCTAGTATTAAGATATTTTTTTTATAAAAGGCAAGGTATTTATCAAGACCTGATTATGTTATGACAATTAAACTAATGTTACTTAACTAGTCATGTCCCTAAACCCTAGTAATCTCCTGAACCCTATGTCCTTGTTGCTATAGTCCACTTGTAATAGAGAATGCAAGTAGCAACCTAACATATGGTTTCTAAGTGTGTCAGATATGGAAGTTCAGGTCCCCAAAAAATGCTGTTAGAAAAGCTGTCACCCCAAAATCAACATGATGAACAAACTAAATACATGCATAGTTGCTGTTTACTCTGTCATGATATAACATATTGTAGGGACCCATAGGGTTAATGTGCCCCTATGGCTTTAAACCCTACACTTCCTCCTTGTTACTGGCTGAGGATTTATGTATCTATTTTGGTATTTACAGATACCTCTATTATTGGCCCATAGGTAGACCACAGCCTACCATATTTTAACATAGTGTATGCTTGGCCTACAGCATTTGATCTGTGTGGATGTGCTCCAGGAAGCAAGCATCATTTGTAGGGTATGTCAGTTTTCTCTGACCAAAGTGTATTGTTCTTCATTTTATAACTCACATAATGCTAAACTTACATGCAGAAAACCGAGCATGCAATTACAGCACAATAGTAGTTGCCTGTGATATGCTTTTGGCTACATTACTCTAGAAATCTCCCAACAACCAAAAAAAAAATGTGAAGACTAAAATTTAACTTGTAGATATCGTTTCACTTTAGTTAAACAGACTTTGACTGAATCATTAGAACCAATTTTTGTCCATCATATGCAGATGATAGACATTCATTCCCAAAAATAATAGTGCATATCAAGGGATCACTGAGTGTTTTTCTGTATCATTATGCATTGTGACCCAGGGCAATTCAGTTATAATGAATGTTAAGTGAATTTCTCTTTTATAAACAGGAATTAGTCGATCATTTTAGAACATTTATTTTTTTGTATCATACCAAATGGGAAATAATAGTTATATTCCAAAGACTTTTTATAGATCCTTGTGCTGCTAACTTTCATAAGTAGAAGCGGATGTGCAGACCTCATACATCAATCTTAATTATGTTTTATATATTTATAAGTATGCATTTAAAAAGGAAATACTATTTTATGATCTACCTTCCCAAAATGGCCAAATCTTACAGCAATAAAAATTCCTAATGAAAGCCAACCCTTTCTTCTACTAATACAAAATATTGTGCCCCTAACCAATTACCCATAGAGGTGCCTCTATTACTGCACAACCCCCTAAGTTCATATTACATTACAATTAATACCAGACAATTAATTAGATCCACATCATATTTTGTCAAATGTGCGCACAATTTTCTCAATCCAAAATTACAGGTGTGACATTTGTTGCAGTTGTCCAGCACATTGCTTTCACAGTAATCAGGCAATTTCTGAATATTGCAAAATAAAATAAAAATATAAATGAAGCCGATGTATTGAGTAAAGCTGACTTTTAGTCACAAAGCTTTTTAGTTGTAATATTGGTGTGTAGGCAGCCATCTCAGTGCATTGTGCCTGAGTCTGAGTTTTCAGAAGGAGCCAGTGCTACACGTTAGAGCTGCTTTCAGGTAACCTATTGTTTCTCCTACACCTACGTAACTAGAGGAGTCCCAAGCTGGACTTGGATTTCTTACTATTGAGTGCTATTCTGATATCTTCTGGGAGCTGCTACCTTGCTACCTTCCCATTGTTCTGCTGATCAGCTGCTGGGAGGGGGGGTAGTATCAATCCAACTTACAGCTCAGCAGTAAAGTGTGACTGAAGTTTATCAGAGCAGAGGTCACATGGCTGTGACATCCTGGGGAATGAAGAATATGGCTAGCCACATGTGAAATTATAACAAAATATGTTTTTGGTTTTGAAAAACAGATTTCAATGCAGGGTTGTGCTGGAGAAGCTCTATTAACTGATGTGTTTTTAAAAAAAAAAAACCAAGTTAATCCATGACAGTATTTCTTTAAACCCTATATGACACAAAAGCTGTAGGATTAAATGACTTTCCCACAATGAAGGAGTTTGATAGCTCACCTCTACTATGGTATGTAAGAGCAGAACTGGATCATTAGGTGGACTGGTATCTGCCCTGGCAAGAAAATGCAAACCAGTTTTAACAAATAAATTATCCCTCTTTATAGAAGCAGAATGTCCCCAGGTTATATATGGGCTGATTTACCAACACTTGTTCTTTATTTATAAACATAATGAATCTGTTCAACACTGCTAAAACATTAATTTCCAGAAACTAGTTATCCTTATGTCAAATACTTTCATGTGGAATAGCTCTAGCGATTAATATGTTCTCTATTACTTGAAGGTCTTCTCTGATGAGAGTTAAGTGCTTCTGCATTATATATAATCTTGCATTATACCTATTGTTGTTAAAACTGATTGCACTCATTATATTGCTGCTGTCGTTCATTTTCCTTGTTTAAGTCTCAAAGAGCTGCAGGAACTCATTTGCCTCAGGAAATAGTACAGTACACCAAGGGATAGGCAATAAGGTTGGGATTTCACCATAAAATGGACTAATGACAGAAGTGTGTGCAGTGCTGGTTCATTTAATATCTTTAGACAATAATACTTCACAGTTGCATGCAGTAACATCCTGGATAAATGGCATATACTCTCTCTCAGGTAGATAATTAACTGTAATTAATCGTGATAAAAACCCATTATCATCTGTTTACCCCAGTTGAACTTGCAACTGCTAATAATGTTTGGCTTGTGACACATGCACAATATTGTCCAGATGTTCAGATTAAGAAGCAAGCGTCTCCTTGACAATGCGGTGCCTTACAACAGATGACTTACCACGTTATTTAACATAAAATGTTAGAACAATTCAGATGTTTCCTAACACCTGTATTGAGTCTATCAGTTTTAAACTTTTTAAAGTTTATTTATAAAACAGACAATAGATCAAGCAAGCCATCTAAAGAAAGTATATGAAAACATCTAATTAAAGTTTGAATCTGTAAGTGCTCATAGTACAGCAGATGTTTAATTACATTTCCTTTAAAGAGAGGCTTTATTTATTTTTGCTTTACTATTTTGGACACTGTTGTACTTCTCATTACTTTGGTGGTATGCTGGCAGAACAGAGTGAAGACTTCAACATGCAGTGGCCATGGTATTCACATTTATACGATTCTTTTTGTTATCTTTGACCCTTTGTATTTGTTGTTAATGCAATAGCACTCACAGATACAGAGCTCCAAGCATGTGAGTCAAACGTAATTACATTTCTGGAGCAGGTTACATTCAGTGGCATTTCATTGTGGCAGTGACTGGCCTCATCTGGGTGCTGAAAAGTTACAGAGCTCTATATAGTTGCTCAACACAACAAGCAATGACACACGCTTCAACAACAACTCTTCATTCAGCAGTGCCTGCAGAGAAAAATAAAATCATTTTTAAAATTTTTAATTCATTACTAAAAATGGAGTTTATGGGAGATGGCCTTCATGTAATTTGGAGCTCTTTTGATAATGGGTTTTTGGATAATTGATCCCATACCTGTAATAGAAAGAAATTACATGGATACACCACTTAAATGAAATAAAAAACTTGCAACCACTGCAAGAAAATGTTGTTACAACATTTTCTTGCAGTGGTTGCAAGTTTTTTATTTCATTTAAGTGGTGTATCCATGTAATTTCTTTCTATTACAGGTATGGGATCAATTATCCAAAAACTGTTGCTCAGTTTAGGATGTCTTTAAGGGACTCACACCCATAGGGGCTGATTTACTAAGACACGAATTCCGACCGAATTGGAAGAATTCCGATTGGAAAACGAACATTTTGCGACTTTTTCGTATTTTTTGCGATTTTTTTCGGCGCCTTTACGACTTTTCGTGCAAGTTTTAACACTACGAAAAAATCGCAACTTTTTGCGCAAGTTTTAACGCTACGAAAAAATAGCATCTTTCGGAATGGCTACGAAAGACTCGCGTTTTTTCGCAAAAATCGTATTGGTAACGAAAAAGTCGCGATAATTTTCCGAAAAAAATCGCAAAATACCGATCATTACGAAAAAAACGCAATCGGATGCATTCGGCCCGTTTGTGGGTTAGTAAATGTGACCCATAGTGAGAAGCCACCATCAAAATTATAAAGCCCTCACATTCCATCACCCTCTGTGCTTTGTGGCCAAAATATTATGAGATGATAAATCCAATAGTGTCACATCTTAAATTGCTTCATGACAACCAGTCCATTAAAGTGAAATACACAAAAGTCACTTGTGTAGTATTCTAAAATGTTCTAGGTCTGCACTAGAACTAGGTTGCACTAAATTTACTGGGAGTTGCCTTACATAGTGGGTCTCCCCCTCTAGTGACTTTATACATTTAAAAGTATATAAAATATGTGAAATAAAAAAATCCAAACTAAGACATTATTGCCATAACTGGTATAGAAGTATTTGGTTTAAGAAAACTGAGATGTGCTTAGCACCATACTTTATATGTTTTGAAAGCATCAAGTTCTCATTATTTTCAAATATCAGTTAGAACTTGTTGCTAATGTACTAACAATGATTTGTCTTGTTTGTTTGACATGTTTAGGCTAAGCATTATATGATCAGATTTGAATCTCTGTTTTCTGTTAGCATGCCATTACATGACCTACTGGCAAACACTATATACTGTTCAGCAGAATTAGCACCTGTTAGAGGGTAAATGATGTGATAGTGTAAACATGCTGCTAACTGATGAGAACAAAAGTTTACTTCTCGACTCAATGCTAGACATTGCATTGAAAACAAAATCATTGTAGCACATCATCCAGTCAATGACAACTCTATAGTCAAGTATGGTCATGGTAGAAGTATGTTGTTGTAATTATTTTTAAGCCATTGGACTGGGAAGTTTGCCAACTTGTGTAAAGCAACTTGCTTACAAATCCGACAGGAAATACTGTTTAATTTTATAGCAGAGTTTTGATACCTAATAAAGTGCATTGTAATGTAAACTATTGCATTGCTCTAGCAAAGTAAAGTAGAAACCTACAAACAACATAAGAGATTGCAATGTTCCCTCTAATCTGAGCGCCAGTGCTTACAACAAATTGTGGTTCCCACAATAAATTTTGTGTGCAAACACAACATTTTGCATTTATTCTAAACCTGAGCAAACATTTTCTTTTTACAAAAGTGCACACGTTTCAAATTGTGTGCAGAATTTGTGCACATAGCTAAAAAGAAATTAGAAGGAACATTGCTTTTTTCACCATTCTCTGTTGTTATGGATTCAGGAATACATATACATCAACAAGGTACTATTTGCTGCCATTAAAAAAGAGGGCAATGTGGACCTATGCTTTGGGTTGTAGTGGTGTTACATTAGCAAACAATCACATACGTTTGCTTTTGTCTTGCTCTATAGGGTGGTGAAATTTACTAACCACTACATCCTTTATATTGCACTGTCCTGTCTACCTATAATCACATTCCAGTTTATTAAAATTGACTATGAAAACATCATTTCTGATCACACAACCTACAAGAAATTAGGGGGCAAGTAGTCAGTACAAGACTAGATGAGTAACCACACACACACACACTTGTGTGACAAGTACCTACTAAAATATTCTGGTGGGCAAGTTTCAGTGGATCAGTTGCAATTTAGTTACCTGACCAAATGCAAGTAAATTGTATTTTAGCCAATAAAAGTCAATACATATTATTTTTCATTTTTTCCAGATGATTTGACCTCATGAAAAGGGTAAAAGGATGACATTTACTCCCTTTTGGATGCACATGAATTATTTCTGAGTTTCACTGACCTTAGATTGCAAATACCTAGCTACCACAATATGGCCTTGTCAAAAAGAATTCAAGCAAGAAAATTACAAATATACTATATACAGTGCTAAATTGGTTCTCTTTTTAAAATGTAAATGGATCACTAAAACCTTTGACTCTCTCAAGTGCTAGTTCATACATAGCAGCCAGTTTAAGTAATGCCATTGTTTAGCATGTTTTGATCTCACAGATGGTCGTTGAGAGATAATGAACCGAGGAATAGCATTTCACTAATATAACAGTATGCAAACTGATATATTATACTTACACATTTTACAAGGCATTCTTTTCCTAAATATTTTACACTCAGGCAATTAAAGCCCAGAGGGTCATAATGTAATTGTGTTCAGCCAATTTTAAGCTCAAAATCTACACATAGTTAGCTCATATGCACCTCAGTATAAGTCAGATAAATTCTAAATCAACCAAACCACAAAGGTGGTAAAAATTGGAGTGCAATATTTAACATCATGTAAGGAGCATTCCTACCTCCACACATGCCGGTCCCTGGGCTCATCCAGTCAGGCACACTCCTGCACGCAGCCTTCTTCGTCTTGTTCTGGCAGACTGCCCATAGGCGAGCATGCATGTATGCACACTAACACTGGCTTGGCACTATTGTCACCAAATTAAGTGAAAAGGTGCTACTTGGTTTGATCCTATTGCCCAAGCTGGTTCTGACTCTCTAGATCTTTGCTAAGCCTTGGTTGATCCACTGGTATTTGACTCTTTGCCTGATTTTGGACTTAAGCATCTTCACCGCCTGCCACCAACCTTCGCCTGACTTCGACTTTGCCTTTGCCTGATCCATTTTGTACTGCATTTTCTGGAAATAACCGCGGGCGTGTGTAGGTTCCCCGTCAACTCCACCGCAGAAAGTCCGGGCCCTAAAAAGGCATCGGTGAATACCGGGGTTGGCAGGGCTCTCATGCTACACCTAAGAGGTTACTTCTGGCAGCTATGGGCTCCTCAACATAACAGTCCATAACAGTTAGCTTGGGCCCAACATGGAGCCCTCTCACACTGCCGCTGCTGGTTCCTTAGAGAATGTCCTGGAAGTGCTCCTCAAGCATCTAGAGTTCCAGGATGCTCAACAGGTTCATCTCTCCCAGTCCCTTCAGCTTTTTGCTTCCTGTCTGGATGCCCTCCAAGGTGGGCAAGGTGCTTCTGCTCCGACTCCTCAGGTTTCTGGCCCAGTTGTCCCTCCTGCTGTGTGTCCCATTCAATTCAAACTGCCCCCTTTCAAGTTCCCCAATTAGAAGTTTAAGGTGGCATACATTATTGCATTGCTCTATGGTAAAGCACTGGCCTGGGCATCACCACTTTGGGAACAAGATAATCCCTTAGTTCATAACTCCTCGGCTGTTATTTCTGCATTCTGTGAGATCTTTGATGTCCCTGGTCGAAAGATCAATCCCTCTGCCCACCTATTGAAGATAACTCAGGGCACTGTGTCTGCTGCGGAATACGCCATTGATTTCTGTACTTTGGCGGCCAAAGTCTCCTAGAACAATGATGCCCTGGTCGCAGATTTCTGGCGTGGACTGAATAAAATTATCAAGGATGAATTGGCCGCAAGGGATTTGCCTACACAGTTTGAGCAGCTAGTGTCTTTTGTTATCTGCATTGAAACCAGAATTAAAGAGAAGCAATCACAGAAATCACAATCCCTTAGGCCACTTGCTCCTTCTGTGCCGCCTTCAGAACTGGAAGTTGCTGTTTCTTATTCACTATGGGAGTAAAATTAACTTAATAATCTTCCAAATAATAAATTCTATGAATGCAACATAACATCTCACATTTATTGAACTGCTCCCACACAGTTTGGCTCTTATGTACCATTTTCTTTTTTCTCCTTCTTCAGCAGGTTGTGATAAATTTCTCACTTTTTAAGTACTTGCTTTCTCTTTGCTATGGAAAATTTAATAAAGAGATATTTCAAATAAATGTGTTGAACTGGCAAAGGCACTTACTGCTCTTTAATTGAGCAAATCAGTGGATACATATTCATTCCAGAATAAGCAGTTCAAACAAGAAGAGACAGACACAAAACTATTACAAACAATGGGAAAGTGTAAAACTGAGATAAGGGGGTTATATAATAAATGTCACAGACGAAAAAAAATTGTGTAAGAACAAAAATTAGCATTTAGCAATGTAATATTTTTTTGTTAGATTGCTAATTTTTATGGTGCACAGCACATTTAAGGTGTGTTTACAAGTGCAGTATTCTTATGACAGATATGTTAACGTCTATTCCAGTAAAAAAAATTTGGCATAGACTGCCAGTTATGAAGAAAGACTGGCCAAGTTGGGTTTGTTTACACTGGAGAAGAGGCGCTTAAGAGGTGACATGATAACTATGTATAAATATATAAAGGGATCATATAATAACCTTTCTAATGTTTTATTTACCAGTAGGTCCTTCCAACGGACACGAGGGTACCCACTCCGTTTAGAAGAAGGGAGGTTCCATTTAAATATTCGGAAAGGATTTTTTACTGTGAGAGCTGTGAGGTTCTGGAATTCCCTCCCCGAATCAGTCGTGCTGGCTGATACATTATATAACTTTAAGAAGGGGCTGGATGGCTTTTTAGCAAGTGAGGGAAAACAGGGTTATGGGAGATAGCTCTCAGTACAAGTGAGGGAATACAGGGTTATGGGAGATAGCTCTTAGTACAAGTTGCCCCAGGGACTGGTCCGATTGCCATCTTGGAGTCAGGAAGGAATTTTTTCCCCTCTGCGGCAAATTAGAGAGGCTTCAGATGGGGTTTTTTGCCTTCCTCTGGATCAACTAGTAGTTAGGCAGATTATATATAGGCATTATGGTTGAACGTGATGGACGTATGTCTTTTTTCAACCCAACTTACTATGTTACTATGTTACTGCGTTACTGCGTGCTGGTATTGGCATATAAGGATGCTAAATGTTTTCCGGGTTCACAAAAGCCATATTTAACCCACACAAAATAAAATAATTTGTTCAAAGGAATTATTTTTGGTATCCTGAATATTTTCCTTGCATCCCCCCTGAGGTCAGAGGTGCCTACATTATAAATATAAGAGATTGCACAGACCCTACTTAATTCCATCAATAATATGTATTCATGGTGGCCTAGCAACACAATGAATTAGGCCATTATTTTTTTATAAAAGTACCTAAGGGAAGTATAATTTATATTACAAATAATAAACATCTGCACCACGTCCTAGGGAACAAGCTGAAGGTCTTTCAGAGTGTATGGTGTATTATATTTTGAAATTAACAGGGAATAAACACTTTGGGGGTTACCTAAAGTATGTTTTATGTACACATAGACAAACACTGAGAAATCAGAAGGGAATAGTTAATGGAACGTTTACTTGGTTAATCAATTGTTCTGCACTTTCATGCACTCTATTAATAGAAAAAAAACTGTAACAACATCAGATCAATAGCAATTGCGGTACATTTGCAAGAAATAGAATTGGTCGCTTAATGTACCATTCATTGGTGTATTTACTCTGTCTGGATCCACCATCAGAGCAGTTATATGGCACCAACTCTTCAGCCAGAAAATACATAAAGTATTTCTCATTGCCAAGGCAAAATGTGGGTTTTACATGGTAAAGCCTTGTGAAAAGGCAAAACTAAAAATTAGCGAGAAACGGGATGAAAGGGGTAGACTCTCACTTTTGATAAAGTTTTGTCGAAGCCTCAGAGCAAGGTGAAACTTTATTTCACTAATAACTTTGTACACAATAACAATGTTACCATGTGGTGATCGACAGAGATCCGTCTGCTTCTCAATTATCTGTTGTAACATAGTGCAAAGCCAGTCTGATAGATGATTGGACAAAGAAATACTGTAGTTGGGGCTAATATAGGAGGATGGCTAAAATTTTCTGAGACTACTCATTGCACCATATATTAGCTTTACTGTGACTAACAGACCTTCAGTGGCTCCCAAATTACATTTTAGTGCAAGGTCAGTTTAATGGATAGGACTTGAACAGGCAAGCAACTGTGTCTCCTGATACCCATTACACTGCATTGCTGCTGTGGACCTAGAATTCTTTATGCCTTCATGAGACAGAGAACACTTTTTTGATTTTCATAAGGCTAACTATACCTTATGACAGTGATACAGGTATGGGATCTGTTATCAGGAAACCTGTTATCCAGAAATATCAAAACTTATGGGAAGGCAATATCCCATAGACTCCATTTTAATCAAACAATTTACAATTTTTTAAAAATGATTTCCCTTTTCTCTGTAATGCATGTCTCAATAGACATGTTAATGCTCCTCAATTCGAGATCCAAAAACGTGATTCATGTTACATTATAATCACTTGTAAATTTAAGATTTAATTCATTATTTTTTAATTCCCCTATAAACTGTGAAAAAGTGCATTCAGTCCCCCTCCATATAAAAAGGAGATCATCCACATATCTCTTATAAAACACTATGTGCTGTAAAAGAGGGGATTCACCTCCAAAGATGTGGGACTCCTCAAACCAACCCATGTTAAGGTTGGAATAAGTGGGTGCAAATTAGCGCCCATTGAGGTCCCACACCATTGGAGGTAAAAAACACCCTCAAACTTAAAAAAATTATGTGTTAACAAGTACGAAATCGCATCCAAAATGAAATCCTTCACTAACCCATCATAAGTGCTGTACCTATCCAAATGATAGGAAATGGCCTGTAGACCCTTTTTATGAGGGATACAAGAGTAAAGAGAAGTGACATCCACAGTACCCCAAGAATATGAATCCTGCCAACCAAAATCACCTAAAATCTGTAAAACATGCTTAGTATCGCGAACATAAGAAGCTAAACGTAAAACCAAAGGCTGCAATAGCACATCTATGAATTCAGAAAGCCTCTCATTCAAAGACCTAACGCCAAACACGATAGGTCTACCCACTGGTGGACGTTACGCCTTATGCACCTTAGGTAGGTGGTAAAAAACAGGGACTAAATTGCCAGTGGGGACCAAATAGTTCCTGATTTTAGAGCTGATGAGACCATTCCCATACTCACTAGAAACTAATTGCTTAAGTGTCCGTGCAAAACCATCTGTGGGATTAAACTTCAAAGTTTGATAGGTGGGCACATCATTCAATTGTCGCATGGCTTCAGCCTTGTAAACAGCTGCGTCCATGATGACAACCATCCCCCCCTTGTCTGAATTTTTAATAACCAGGGACTCATCCTCCTTCAATTGTTTTAATGCCAAACGTTCCCCTTTATTAAGATTAGAACGTAAATACTAATCATTTGTTTTAACTTTCAAGGCTAACAAGTGTTTCTCTACCACATCCTGAAATACATCGAGAGCACTACCCCTCGAATGGACGGGATAAAAGTTAGAGTCAAACGATAACTTCTTAACGGCATCCTTAACATCAGTCACCACTCTTTCTTGAAATAAACCAGAATCCATTTGTAACAAACGCAAGGTCAGTAGACATAGGCCAAAGGGAATACCACACTGGGTACATCCCACAACACTAGGCCCTTGAATATCAGATTGGTAATGCTCATCCTCAGAATTTACAAATCCCGAATTGTCCTCAGTGGGAACCCCTGAATCAAAATGTTTCCTCAAAGTGAGCTTGCGCACAAATTGATTTAAATCTATCAAAGTCTCTAATACATCAAAGTCCCTAGAGGGAGAGAAGGAAAGTCCCTTAGATAATAATGACAACTGCGGACCAGTTAGTTTCTTTGAAGATAAGGGTTCGGGGCTTTGAGCGCCCGGACCACATACCGACGTCGGTGAGTTATACCTTACTATGTGACTATTTATTGGAAGTTGGAGTTGGATACACGTGGTGATGGACCTGGGGTATATACACCCGGGTCAATACAACCGCTAGGTATTTTCTTGTGATTAATTAATTCACTTGACTATTTAACTGATTACTAAATTCAGTAGGTACATACTCCAGCTCAACACATATGTTTATTTATTTATCACTTATATTTTCCTTTTGTTGTTTACTTAGGGCACCACAAGCAGAGCAGTGCAGTCAACTAGAAAAAAAAAACAGTTAAAGAATTCAGTCTTTGCTTTCTAATCAAATAGAGAACTTCTATAAAGTCTTGTTCCTGTGACAGTGATGTTCTATGCATTTACTTAGAGAATTTATTCTATTAAAATATAAAAACACTGTAATTGAATTAAGCCCTAAATGTCATTACTGAATAAAGATTGCAAATCTAAAAAATACATTAATCTGAATTCACAGTGCCTTCAAGTGGAACAGAATTGATTTGTTCTTTCCAGTTTATTAACTGTGTATTTTATTAATGGGTTACTTTACAGAAAATATGGAGAAAACTTTATCTTACCATTTAGTTTAGATGCCATGCCTTGCCCCACCGTTTAACTCTAGTGTTATATTTCAGTATCACATTGTTTCCACTGAAATGAATGCTGCAGTGTACCATGTGCTTTCAAAACAATTTTTGCTGGGGATTTCAGTCTCTTCTATTATATTTTGTATTTCGTATGTCTGTTTGCATGCTACATAAGAGGAATGTGAAAGGAGGCAACCATAGGCTGTACACAGAGTTTTGCTTGCATGCAGTGAAATGCTGGGAACTTTATATGGAAAAAGTTTTGTGCATGATTGTCAACAAAATATACAGAGCAACTCAAGTTTGCCTTTAGCTGATTTATGCTATGAAGAATCTCTGTTTTCCTCTTTGAAGTGATACAGCTGTTTGTACAGTGTTGCATTACTGCTTTTTGCTTCCTTGGTGTTGTTTGTATGACTTCATGTATTTTTAGTGAAACTGTAGTTTTTAAAACAGGCAATTTGAGCCTCTGAGAAAATAATCCAGAAATCTGTTTAATATATTTACCGGAAGGTTATAGCTGGCCAAAGAATTCTGGCAGTTTTACAGTAATCTTCTTAAGCTTTTCAGAATGCACAGTATCTGTGTGTAGAGCCCAGAAAAAAACTGCAGTTTGTCTTGGTAACTCATAAAGGTTATGAATAGGTATTGGATTGTAAGATAATAGCTATTGTTAGATATTAAAGCCTCATAATCCACTCTTAATCATTGTTAAATTAAAGTTTTTATATTCTTTAATTAACTTATATTTAAGTTTTTGAATATCAAGTGAGTGGGGTAACTGCTGTAATGGATTTGGCTATTACAGTTATTTACTTTCAGCAGGGCAAATACAGTATGTGTTTTGGTAAATTAAACATTCTGGAAGCTTTGGTGAAAATTTTTTTGCCAGGCTAAATTCTGCCAGTGAATGTTTGCACAAGAACAAATTTTTGCCTAGAGAAATTTCTCCAGGTTAAGGCTGGCAAAATACCATTATAAACATAGAGCACCCATGTTTTCATCTCCTTATCTGCATCATCTCCCCTCCATCTCACTTAGTTATTTCTTTATAGCAAAAATTCTCTAGTGACTTTTTTCAGCTATAATTGTATGGGATAAATACACTGACAAATTGTTACAGAGAATTTTCACCTAGAAAAAAATTGACATATTTCTGTCACAGCTGTGTACAATTTTTTGTAAAAATAAAATGTGAAAACATACTGGTATACAAGACAAAATTGGTTGTCTCATGTGAGGGGAAAATTCAGCCATTTATCAATATGTCCCATAGTTGTAAAAGCAAACACCTAGGCTCTCTGTCCATATATTTTTCATAAAATTAAACTTGTAACTTGTACAAACAAGTTGAAAATTGATTTAAAAAACGATTGATGTTTGCTTCTGGTTGGTTAAACTTTCTTAGGATGCCAAGCACCTAGTCCTAGGAGTAGAATGGATTA
This sequence comes from Xenopus tropicalis, assembly GCF_000004195.4. NCBI lineage: Eukaryota > Metazoa > Chordata > Amphibia > Anura > Pipidae > Xenopus > Xenopus tropicalis. The sequence continues at coordinate 82,650,729 of NC_030680.2, read as the reverse complement.
TGGTGGCACAGTTTTTGGTGGTACTTACACTATATTGTTGGTTACATAGAGTTTGTGTCTGTTCTCTGGAAAGTTCAAGTGCAAGTCCCTGGGAGAAAAGTCCTCTGATTAAAAAGTTGTGCAATTGCTGTGTAACAATTGTTAATAAACCTTCCCTGATGAATAGTCCCCTTGTTCTTGTGGAGGGTCTACATGCACACATGTACATAGCTATGCATCAACAATAACAAATAAAAGTCATCAGATAATCTAAATTATTTGCACATGTAGATTCTTCTCTGTATAGATGGCACTTCATTTTTTAATGCTCTGATTTATTTGCCCATGGAGATTCTGTGTTTTTTCAATGTGGGACCTCTTATACTGTGTTCCAATAAGCTGCTGCCCCATCTGATTGATAACAGCCTTGTGTGGGCCTTTTCCAGTCATTTATGAATAGGCTATTTATTCATTGGGAAGGACACTTGTAGTGGAAACCAAAGGGGAAAAGGAAACTGTGCAGTTGGTTATCCCATTTTCTTTGGCTCTGTCCTTTGCCATACATTCTCTGTGGCCTTCTTCATTATATTTTCTGGTTTGTTTTGTCTAGGCTGTGTTTTATATACGCTGTATAGTCTTCAAATCTCTGTTAAGATAATTTTTTTCTTACTGACTTCCATAGAAGTGTGTACTGGGGGTTAGCTGATTAATATAATATGTTGCTACAGTATGTTACTATATATGGACACTGATTTTCAGGCATTTTGGCATCTTTCATTTCCAGATTTTTCTAATCTTATGAATAGCAACATCCTATCCTGTTTTATAATAAAATATTTGCTATTGGCTCCTTGGAGCCTAGTTTAGTACAGGTATTGGACCTGTTATCCAGAATGCTGGGGACCAAGGGTATTCCAGATAAGGGGTCTTTCCGTAATTTTGATCTCCATACCTTAAGTCTGCTAAAAAATCAATAAAACATTAATTAACCCCAATAGGATTGTTTTGCATCCAATAAAGATTATTTATATCTTAGTTGGGATCAATTACAAGGTACTGTTTTATTACTACAGAAAAAAAGGAAATCAGTTTTTAAATTCTGAATTATATGATTAAAATGGCGTCTATGGGAGACGGGCTTTCCGTAATTCAGAGCTTTCTGGATAACGGGTTTCCGGATAAGGGGTCCGATACATGTATGTCTTTGGAAGCCATACCAATGCAAGTTCATAGTATTTTCCTTTATAAAACATAAACATTCACAAACCCTTCTGTAAATTAGAATTGCTGAGGAGTCAGTTAAAGCCCCTTCTAAAAGGCCACATGTTGCACTTGCAACTCATAGGGGGACATTTACTAATCCACGAACGTCTGAAAAGCATCCGAATGCGTTTTTTCCGTAATGATCGTTATTTTTACGATTTTTTCATCGGCGTCGCGACTTTTTTGCGAATTGTCGTGACTTTTTCGTCGCCGTCACAACTTTTTCTCGAATTGTCACAAATTTTTCATCGACGTTGCACTGAGTACGAAAGTTTCAGATTCATTCAAGCTTCAGTATCGTGACTTTCCTTGGGCCAGGTTGGAGCTGCAGAGTGCCATTGAGTCCTATGGGAGGCTTCCAAAATCATGCAAACTCGGAAAGGTTTGCCCGCCGTTTACGAGCGCTCAATACGAAAAAGTCACAAAAAAGTTGTAACGGCGACGAAAAAGTCGTGACAATTCGTGAAAAAGTTGCGACGGCGACGAAAAAATCGCAAAAAATACGAAAAAGTCGCAAAGTGTTTCCAATCCGATTTTTTCCTATTCGGGATTTGGATTCGTGGATTAGTAAATGTGCCCCATAATGTGACAAAAAACATATGGAATGGCTAAGTCACTTTGTGATTGTTGGTGCCACAATACTGAAGCCAAATTGTGTTTTTTTAGGAAAAATTCACTGACAGACCAACATTAAAATCCAGCACTTTTTAAAAAAATATACTATATATAGTCTGTTCTCACCAACAGGCAAATGACAGTCCTATGATTTACAATACTCATAGGAAGCATTTCTTAATATTCATTTAAAGTAGTATTTGAAAAGAAATCAGAAACTTTATTTTTACACAGGAAATCAAGTAATTTGGCATCTGTAGAACTGAAGGCTATTGGGCACCACTCTAATGCTTAAAAATAGATATTTATTTTCCAAATAAGACTATTCTTGAGAACAGGAAATAGTTGTACCTATGCACGTAATCAGTACATGGGGCCATGTGAAAGAGCAGATGTTTTTCATAAAGAGATCCCATCTAACATGTCATAATCAATTTATTTAAGGCTTTCTAGCTAATGTTGTATCCACACAACCGCACAGAATCAGGGAAATCACGTACCGCATTTGAATGTCATTTTTATTATAAATAGAATCTTACAAAATAAATGGTAAAAGCCAGGTGTCTGGTCTTCCTGTTTTATGACACAATGTATATTAAAAATCTTTCACAGACCACAGGTGGGTACATTTACTCACCATTCTCCTTTCAGAAAAATAAATACCAGGTTCATACAATGGAACTATAGCGCAGTTAAAGGAAAATTACACCCCCAAACAATGTAGGTCTCTAAAAAAATATATTGCATAAACAGCTCATAAATAAAACCCTGCTTCATCTAAATAAACTGTTTTCATAAAAATATACTTTTATTAGTAGTGCATGTGCCATTGGGTAATCCTAAATAGAAAATTGCCATTTTAAGTACTTATGGCCATCCATGGGATCATACAATTCACGGGACACACAAACAAACCACTGGCACACATCTACAGTATGTTAGGTCACATCAGCCAATGAATGGACAAAGTCTTTTACTTCCCACACTTCTTCCCTTTACAGTTAGAGCTGCATTATTTGCTGTCAGGTGATCTCTGAGGGAGCACACAGACCGTCACAAAATGGTGTCTCAAGTTGAAAGATGTAAAAGGACAATATTTACTTATATAAAGATATAAACTATCTGCTGGTTAAGTATTCATTCTGGAGGTATAGTTTTCCTTTAAAGGTCTGTTTTGCAGAATATAATGATTGACTGCATATAAAGAGAAAATTAAGACTTTTAGGACATGCATGCTAACTTGAAATTCAGCAATATCCTGCAATATGCTTATATTAGCAGTATGAGTTCAAATGAATTGTTTATTCTGTGAGGTAGAAATTTGGTTCACAAAATCCTACAAGATCCCACAAAATCCTGCATAGAGAAAATGTGCACCTGAAATGTTCTTTTTAATATTGCCTGACTAAAAGTGATCAGACATTTTTCATATGTCAGTTATTATCATTTTGCACAAATATTATCTATTTTCTGAGATGTTACGTCAACATGAGGAATTATTAGTGTTTCAAAACACAGAAAATATAAAAGAACATACAGTTGTATTATAATATCCCCTTCATTAGTAGGGTTGCCACCTGGCCAGTAATTTAAAATAATTCCAAAAGCAATGTTTTAGGCCAAAAAGGTGGCAACTGTACATGTTAGTATTAAGCAATGCATCAGAGACCTGTACATTTATAAGGTCTGTTTTCAAGAAAGGCCTTATTCAGAAAGCTCCAAGTTACAGGAAAACTATCTCCCATTGACTCCATTTTAATTACATGATCCTTGTACTTGATCCTAAGATGTAATTAATCCTTATTGGAGGCAAATCAATCCTACTGGGTTTATATAATGTTTAAATGATTTTTAAGTAGACAAAGTATGGTGATCCAAATTACAGAAAGACTCTTTATCTGTAAAACTCCAGGTCCTGAACATACTGGATAACACCATTTAAATGCCAAATTTTATCTCATTTCTCATTTCATTTTGAATGGAAGTTTACATTTTTATGTTGTAATTCACTTAGTCCTGTTTACCACAGGTTGTTCCCTGGGAACGGTAAAACAGTACAATAGCAGATGGACAGAGTGGTTTCTGACTACTATCCAAATGAATGAGTTATCGCTACAGTCCTTAGTGATTAAAATGTTAGGACGGTAACTATTTAATCTTGAGATTGCCACAAAAGATATTATAGATATTACAAGCTTTCTAACTTCCTCTGTTCAAACAGTTTTTTCATTATATTTCTCTCTAATTTTGGGCTTCCCACATAAACCCTGCATATGAAGGTTTGTGCTGCAGAATTTTTTTTGTCAAAAAAGGGTAACATTTAGGGGGACATTTACTAATCCACGAACGCTCCGAATGTATTTTCTGCCACTTTTTCGTCGCTTGCACAACTTTTTCGTACTTTGCGACAATATTTGTGCAACAAAATCGTATTGTCGCGCCGAGTATGAAAGTTTCAGATTCATTCAAGCTTCGGTATCGTGACTTTCCTTGGGCCAGGTTGGAGTGCCATTGATTCCTATGGGAGGCTTCCAAAATCATGTACAGAAGGATCAAAGTCGGAAAGGTTTTCCCGCTGTTTACAATAGTTCGGTACAAAAATTTCGGAACGCCAATACAATATTATCGTGACTAATACGATCTTTTCGTAGGCATTTTCATGATATTTGCGATCTTCAGAAATTATCGTATCCAATCCGAATTTGTCCCATTCGGGATTCAAACTCATGAATGTAGCCCTTAGTGTATGGTCCAAAAGAGTTGCTCAAGCATATGTGTATATAAAGGTGTATATGAAACAACACTATATTACACTTTAATAATTACATTTAAAAAGGGGGCATATACCTATGTTAATACATTAACATACTGTAGTGATAAATTCTGCAAAAAACTAAAATTGTCATTGAAAAATAGTTCAGTAAAATGGTATATGAAAGTAACTTATAGGTCAAAATTAAAATATCTTTGGGCTCAAGATGTGCAAAAAGCTTACCCCAAGAAGCCCACAAACTTTTTTGAGGGGACATTGTTTACAGCAATTCAGTTTTTGGATTTGGTTGGTCAGGCACATCCTGCTGAAAAAGGCCAAATCCCAACTGAATCCTGGATTCGGTGCATCCCTATCCGGAAGGCAAAGATAGAAAATGAGGAGCGCATCGCGGCCGAGGCCAAGACTAACCCCAAAAAGTTTTTTAAGTATATTAATAGTAAAAAGATGCAGGTTGAGGGTGTGGCCCCATTGAGTTATAATAACAATATGGTTACAGCGGATACAGAAAAGGCAGATGTGCTTAACCAGTTCTTTTCTTCTGTGTATACAGTAGAGGAGCCACTGGGCCAAGTCCCACCCAATAGCTGCACTGTTGCCTCAGCTCCAACTACACAGTGGTTGGCACAGGATATGGTGCTTAAAGGGTTACACACGATAAATGTAAACAAGGCACCTGGGCCAGATGGAATACACCCTCGGGTACTGAGAGAGCTAGGGGCAGAATTGCAGTGGCCCTTGTTTCTGATATTCTCAGACTCGCTCTCATCAGGTATGGTACCTAGGGATTGGAAGAAGGCGAATGTCATTCCCATATTTAAAAAGTGAATAAGATCTCAGCCTGGCAATTATAGGCCTGTAAGTTTGACATCCGTGGTGGGCAAGTTATTTGAAGGCTTGTTAAGGGATCACATTCAAAATTATGTAGTGGAGAATGCCATTATGAGCAGTAATCAGCATGGCTTTATGAAGGACAGGTCATGTCAGACCAATTTAATTGCTTTTTATGATGAGGTAAGTAAGAAGCTGGACAGTGGGGATGCAGTAGATATAATCTATTTGGATTTTGCCAAAGCATTTGATACCGTTCCCCACAAATGACTGCTTTCTAAGCTAAGGTCTATTGGTCTTAGTGAAGTCGTTTGCACATGGATAGAAAACTGGCTACAGGATCGGGTACAGAGGGTGGTTGTTAATGGCACATTCTCTACTTGGAGTAAGGTTCTCAGTGGGGTCCCTCAGGGTTCTGTACTGGGTCCACTTTTGTTTAATTTGTTCATAAATGACTTAGGAGAGGGTATTATGAGTAATGTATCAGTGTTTGCAGATGACACAAAACTCTGCAGACCAGTCAATTCTATCCAGGATGTGACATCCCTGCAGCAGGATCTTGACCAACTGGCAATCTGGGCAGCTAAGTGGCAGATGAGATTTAATGTGGATAAATGTAAGGTCATGCACCTGGGATGTAAAAATATGCAAGCCCCGTATAACCTTAATGGGACTGCACTAGGCAAATCCATAATGGAGAAGGATCTTGGAGTCCTTGTAGATAATAAACTTGGCTGTAGCAAGCAATGCCAGGCAGCAGCTGCAAGGGCAAACAAGGTTTTGAGCTGTATTAAAAGGGGTATAGATTCACGGGAGGAGGGGGTTATTCTTCCCCTTTACAGAGCACTGGTAAGGCCCCATCTAGAATATGCTGTTCAGTTTTGGTCTCCAGTGCTCAAACGGGACATTATTGAGTTAGAGAGGGTCCAGAGAAGGGCAACTAAGCTGGTAAAGGGTATGGAAAGTCTCAGTTATGAAGAAAGACTGGCCAAGTTGGGTCTGTTTACACTGGAGAAGAGGCGCTTAAGAGGTGACATGATAACTATGTATAAATATATAAGGGGATCATATAATAACCTCTCTAATGTTTTATTTACCAGTAGGTCCTTCCAACGGACACGAGGGCACCCACTCCGTTTAGAAGAAGGGAGGTTCCATTTAAATATTCGGAAAGGATTTTTTACAGTGAGAGCTGTGAAGTTGTGGAATTCCCTCCCCGAATCAGTCGTACTGGCTGATACATTATATAGCTTTAAGAAGGGGCTGGATGGATTCTTAGCAAGTGAGGGAATACACGGTTATGGGAGATAGCTCTTAGTACAAGTTGATCCAGGGACTGGTCCGATTGCCATCTTGGAGTCAGGAAGGAATTTTTTCCCCTCTGAGGCAAATTAGAGAGGTTTCAGATGGGGTTTTTTGCCTTCCTCTGGATCAACTTGTAGTTAGGCAGGTTAGGTATAGGCATTATGGTTGAACTTGATGGACGTATGTCTTTTTTCAACCCAACTTACTATGTTACTATGTTACTATGTTACTATCAGAGAGTGGCAGAAAAGCAATCCACCTTATTTTAGATAAATGATTCCTCCCAGATAGCAACTAAACTCTCAGTTTATAGAGATTTGCTACAACTGATTTTTAACGCACAATTATTCTTGCTTTTAATGTCATAGTCAAAATTCTAGAAGTTTTGTGCTGTGAGAGACACAAAACACAGGTGAAAGGTTTAAGTCAGCTTGAGCTAATAATTTTCAATACCTTTCACTAGAAGAAGATACTAACTCAAGATATTTTTTAATTATTGTTATCTTATTTGTTTTCTTGTATTTATATAGCATTGACATTTATGGAGATTGCTTATTATTTATGCTAGTCCCTACAACAGTGATGCTTCCCATATCAATTCCCTATCAATTTAAACAGCACAAATTAAGACCAATTAATCCAAATCTAACTAACCTGTCTGCATAGGATAACAATGGAGTGCCTATAGAAGTCTCACAAAACAGAGGTACATCACTACAAATCACCAGTGCTAACCTCAAACCTCCTTGCAAATGTTATATGCAATGTCTTTGCATGGGGGGGGGGTTGCACCTTGGGGGGCTTATGATTGTTGCTGTTTTGCTTGGTGTTGCCATGCCCTACACTTCATTTGCTAATGATATTGGCACCTTGGCTATGCCCCTGCTCTTTTCTTGTGTCTTATCACACTGACAAATTGGATTTGGAGAGGAAATGGGATCATGTGTATGCTTTTTTGAATTGCATAGTACCTTCATGTATGGTTCTATATTTAGAACACTTCAAATACAGTCATATCCACATTGCATGTTTTGCAAAAGTCCCTGCTTTCCACTTTATAAAGAACATTTTTGAGCAAGTTGTTTTCGTGTTCATACCCCTGTTCCTTGTTAAAATCTATTTATGTGCAAATTCATAAAGGCAAGGCCAGGCAGAAGCCTTGTACATTGTCTTAGTGAATTATTTAATAGTTTAGCACATAAATATTTATTGGTACATTGGCTCCTTTTGTCGTGCAGCTACTTGTTACCGAGGTAATTACTGGGGAAAACAGCATGAGAAAACTTTACTTTGAACTGAATGCAGATCAAAATGGTCAAGTTCATAAGCTGTCCCAGCTAGATCACTACATATTTTATATCTGGCTGAGTTATGTTTAACATTTATACTGTGCTAAAATGCCATTGACAGACAGATCTGACAGACCTTTAGCCAACTAATGTAGCAGCTCATTAAATATGATACTGCAAATACGAGCATATTTCCCTGCTACAGATTTTAATGCTTTAAATATATCCATAAGAAGGTTTTCATTCATCATGTGCTATACAGTATCTAGCAGCGATAAGTATAAAGCACCTGGTCCTGTTGGGTAATCTGAGTGGCTTTATTACCAGGGTAACATAAGGGCGACATAAGGAAGATGTTTATCATTTTAGAATACTGTATAACAGAAATGACATGACTTTTCTACTCCGTGAGCTAAATTTGATGATGCAAAATGTGTTTGAATGCCAAAATTGTAAATAACAAAGTAATAAAATGGTGAGGTCTCTAAATTTGTGCTATTATTTTATGTTTACTATGTGCATACAGAATGCATGAGGCTGTATACTTGCATATTTTTATTTCTATTAATATTTTTATTATGTGTGTTTTTGGAGTGTAGGAGGAAACTGGAGCACTTAGAGAAAGCCAAGATGAAGAGGTATCTGTTGGGGATCTTTGCTCTGTAGATACAACATTAAATTAATTTAGAAGACATTCTAGATGGAGTAACAAAAAGCAATTAAGTTTAAATTTTCCTATCCCTTTAACTTTCCCTCAGCTCATACTGCCAGTTCTCCAAATAAGATTATAAAAGAGTGAATATAATAATAGTGGTTATCATCAATCAGTGGGAATAGTGCACATTTTATAGTATAAGCCAGTGTCAGTGGTGTAACTATTTGGGCCCCCTGCAAAAAAAAAAAATATTTGTCCCCAATCCCTTCCCTCCTGCTTGCTCCCCCACCTGCTCGATGTGGCTGGCACGCACATTTTTGCTTAGCAAGTGGCCAGGGAAGGTGGATTTCTTTGCAGCAGAGCTAGTGGACCGGGACCCCTGTCCCCTGGGGCCTCTCTATAATTAGGTGTTATACAACTTTTTGCCTAATTTTTGTGCCAAAAAAATTAACTTCAAGCAAGTTTTAAAGAATGCACTAAGCACAATTACAATACTCAGTGTTATAAATGCCTAAGAAAAATGTTCCTCTCAAATATTTGTTGTTTATTTTGAGATATTTTTAAAGTTTTAAACTTTGTTACACTCCCTTATTACTGTTCCACAGCTTTCTGTAGTAGCGGACCAGATATATAATTGTTAAAATCTTATTGTGGAATACACAGAGATTTAGATTTGCTAATATTTTAATTTGTAATTTCACACCAATAATGCTAAAAAGATAAAGTAACCCAAGCACTGGTGCCAGAGTGCCAAGAAATGCATTTTGTTTCACAATTAAGGCCTGAGAGTTTATTTCTTAGATGTTTTAGGTCGGCAAGGTCACTAATATACAATATCGCTAATATAAACATCTCATATTTCTATTAACTGTCGTATCACAGAGCGTAGGTAAATATTAATTTTCCCCTTCTATATAAATGCAGTAAAACTGCAAATTCTGTTGCTAAGTTATTAGTAAGGGTCACAGCTAAGCAAATTCAAAGTCAATTTCCCTTAGCATTTATTTACTCAGTATGTATTTAATCTGATTATGCTTTACCTGTCAGGCTTCGTTTAATTTTTCAATGCATTTAAGTAGCAGTAACTTCAAAGATTTACTTACTGTTTAATTTTGCTTAGAATATTCTAGATAGAGGGGATTATATAGCCACAGGGGATTATATAGCCACAGGGGCAAAGTTTGCCTTAAGGTGGCCATACACGGGCTGATTTCAGATGCTGATATCGGTCCTTTAGACCCTCTAGATCTGCCTGTGTATGGGCACCACCGACTGGCCTGAAATTGGGCAGATCTTGGTCAGCAGGTTTGATTTTTCTGTTGGATTGGGGACTGCTTTAGCTCGTTGATGCAGCCCCTCGATCTGACGGTGCCTATCCCTGCTGTTTTAATTTGATCGTTTGTCCCTAGGGCTGCTCGGCTGCTGGGGGGGAAGTGAGGGGGTGATATCACACCAACTTACAGCACAGTAAAGAGTGACTGAAATTTATCAGAGCACATGTTGTGTGGCACCCTGGGAAATAAAGAACATGGCTAGCCCCATGTGTGTGTGTCAAAATTGAATATAAAAAAATCTGTTTGCGCTTATACAAACAGATTTCAATGCAGGATTCTGCTGGAGTCTGTTAACTGAAAAAAACATGTTTTCCTATGACGGTATTCCTTTAACAAAGGAATTCATCAGTATTAACTCTCACTAGTATCAATAATGGATTGTACTAGGTATCGTGGAATCATGGATTGCAAAAGGTTTTAATATGTGATATTACAGAAGCATATGTAACTTATTTGATATATGGATCTGGCATTTAATGTGATGCTGTTGATAATAGCAGTTATCATCCTGGTTCTGAATTAGTGGCTGAAAGGCACTGGTAAGCATCAGAACACCAAGTTACTCAAGGGGATGCAAAAGGTCAGAATAAATGAAAAGGTAGCATTAAATTGAAAAATTGCCAAGATTTGCATAGAGTCCAGTTCAATAATGCACCATGTACATTATACCACACTGCGTGGTGTATTGTGAATGAGCTCTAGGTGTTTTGACCACTGCTGCCATCAAGTGACAAACAGAGCCAGTTAAAACATCTCTCTCCACCTATCATCTCTTTCAACAGAAAGCTTTGGGGAAGCACTCTAGGCAAATCACATGTAGCGGTGAGAGGTGATCCTCTGCTCTGAAACACATGCATTGACATGACACTTTGGCTAGTATGTTTTCCATAAAGATGCAGTGACAGGAGGAAAGGGGCAGTTTGACTCTTATTGTTTTCTGCCTGTTGACTGCGGTGGTCTAAAAACCCCATCTGCCATTTTTTTAACCCTAAACAATTTTACGGTGTTACTGATCTTTAAACTTTAGACTTTGACACATGTGAATTTTTTTGGACGCAACTGCGACTTATTTTATGCAACCATGCCAGTGGGGAAATGCGGAATTTCACTGGGAGTCCATGCCTGGTGAAAATTTTGCTCATCACTACTGTTCCCCCAGGCAGATATGGAAGAACACTACTGGGTGCAAGAGTGTTCATGCTGTGGGAATGGCTGTGCTCTGTACCTTGCACCGGATAAAAAAGGTGCGAGATGAAGATATCAGCAGCAGTAAGACTCATTTACAATCATAGTGTCTCATGCAAAGTTCACGTTTCAGACATATGTTACCATTGTTTTCTCACAATGCAACTTTCTACAGAATTTTAGGTTTGTTGCAGCCACAATATTCGCTATAGATTTTTGTAAATCTGGTTTGTGTCTAGCATTTTCAGAGTGGATATGACACCACATCAAGCATGCTAATGCGTGTAAATTATTCATAGCATTAGAGCTTGATTTGCTCTCATCAGTAGCAAATATTAAACTCCAGCACTGTGGGACTACCCCCACATCCAGACTGCTTGAGTGGTGCCAGTCCCTGCACTTTCTCATAGGTGCAAGGGGTATGTATAGTCAGATTTTTTTGCACCTATTAGTTTAATGCAGCCCTGTTAATAAACAAATCTGACACAAAATGTTTTTAACTATCCTACAGTTCTGAAAATTGTGTCTGTGGTTACTGTACACTGATCAACTTTATTGTATGTTCTTTTTATTAACTCTAGCTGGGAGATAGGAAGGGCAAGGCCTTACTTACAAGGCCTTATTCTGTGCACAAAATCTGTTATTTATTGCTGTTTCTGGCCAGTAATGTATTATATATGATATAATATTATAGCTTTAATATGGCCAGAAACAGCAATAAATAACAGATTTATTTTCATTTTGTTTGTGTGTGTTTAGTCCTTGCGTCAGCTCTTTCTGAAAGTTAATTCACAGTTGGCAAGTGATACATTCTTGCCAGATTTTATGCTTGTGATTCCAGGATAATGCAATTATTTTATTCAGTTGGTTCCCATGTGCTGCATTTCCATACTTGTGTTTTAATAAAATCTCTAAAACTCTGCAAAGATCTGATGCATTGTATGATAACCTTAATGCATATTAGCACATGGGGCTGACATGCAAATGATGTCCTGGCTAGGATCATTGGAATACTGCCTCATCTATAGTCATGCAGTAGTTATTACATAGTAACATAGTAACATAGTAAGTTGGGTTGAAAAAAGACATACGTCCATCAAGTTCATTGATATATGATAGTATAGATCAGTGCTATCCAACCAGGGTCAGACTAGGGAGTGCAGGGCCCAGTGGGCCTTCTGTCTCAGGGGCCCCTACACCCCCCAATGGCCTCACCATGGCCTTCACACATCTCCCCACATGGGCTCCCCCCCACCCGCTTGACCCCCTCCCCTGAGCACTCATAAATGAAACTTACCTGCTGAAGCGCCCAACAGGGAACGGGTCTGTTCCACTGGGGCCCACCTGTTTTTTTCCCCGCCCAGTCCAACTCTGTGTCCAACTTCCAATTTTTCTGGCCTACGTGATATAGGGCTGATAATGGAAGGCAGTTTTAACCACTCCCTTGTTAACCCACACCCACTCCACACCTATGTTATCACAAGAGCTTTTAAGTTCATACCCACATTAATGGTAGTAGCACAGCAAAAAAACCAAGTGGTTGGTGCTCACTCTAGAGATATTGCCCTTCATTCATATGTGAAAGAAGTTCATTAAGTCATATTAAGCCATTCCCCTAAATTCATATGCCTCCTCCTCCCCTGTTGGTAGCACAGCAACCCCCAGCACATAATTAAACATGTAAGGGACCCCCTAACAAGTATTTCCAAATGCTAACAAACTCCCAGAAAAAAAACCCACTACCTTCACCTTCACCTTCACCTTCCACATGCAGCATAGGGCACACACAGGCAGCATAGGGCAGGCAGAGTATGGCACACACAGGCAAAGTATGGTACACACAGGCAGCGTAGGGCAGGCAGAATATGGCACATGCAGCATAGGGCAGGCAGAGTATGGTACACACAGGCAGTGTAGAGCAGGCAGAGTATGGCACACAAAGGCAGGGTAGGGCGAACAGAGTATGGCACACACAGGCAGAGTATAGCACACAGGCAGTGTTGGGCAGGCAGAATATGGCACATGCAGCATAGAGCAGGCAGAGTATGGTACACACAGGCAGTCTAGAGCAGGGCAGGCACAGTATGGCACACACAGGCAGAGTATGGCACACACAGGCAGTGTAGAGCAGGGCAGCCATAGTAGGGAAGAAGACAGGGAGAATTATCATGCCTACACAAGTAACTGATCATGATCACCTCAAGATAAACAGTTTGTACTGCAGTATATGCAGTGACACAATGCTAGCATGCTCCTACAGTCTGTCTGAGGCATGAACCGGTGAACAATGTCCGTGCTTAAAGTCTGAGGTCTTAAGAGGTCTGAATCATCTGAGGTGTAAACAATGCAAGGTAGAGATAATACCAGATCAAGTAGTTTGCTGATATAGTTGCACTAGATTTCAAAGTTGTGGTAATAGAAATGTAAGGAGAGGGAAAAAAGGCTGCCAAAGTTAATTTTCCTTTTCTTGCATTATTTGATATCTAGAGAGGCATATAATGTCATATAAAACAGTTCCAATAAAAATGACACTGTAGTGGTTCTATTAATCTCTCGCTCTGGCCAATCCTCAGTGCTGCTATATTGTCAGTAAAACCAGAAACACAGTGCTCCAAGTGGGACAAACTGGTGTTACTGTGGGAATGCAGCTTGCCCAGTGACCTGTGGTTTTGAAATAATGCAGCCTGCAGGCACTAGATAGCTGTCTGCTGTTAATAAAAAAAGAAAAAAATTCTCAGCAATTTCATTTGCTTTATGATTTTTTTTTTATGAGGAGGAATATAATGTCATATAAAACAATCTTAATAAAAATGTGTAATGTTATATTCATCTATCTGTTTCGACTTTGTGAATGACCTCAACGGTACAGCTTTCTTGAAATGCTTTTGAATGTAGAAAGTGAAGGACTAGCAAATAAATATAATTTAAAGTAAGGGCTAGAAATTTGGGCACTTTTAAACTGTACAAGCCATTTCACATGAAACCATGTATAAATGTTAAAAAATAAACAAAGACTTTGGGGCTGATTTACTTACCCACGAACGGGTCGAATGGAGTCCGATTGCGTTTTTTTCGTAATGATCGGTACTTTGCGATTTTTTCGTATGTTTTGCGATTTTTTCGGATTCTTTACGAATTTTTCGGATCCAATACGATTTTTGCGTAAAAACGCAAGTTTTCCTATCCATTACGAAAGTTGCGTAAAAAGTTGCGCATTTTGCGTAGCGTTAAAACTTACGCGAAAAGTTGCGCATTTTTCGTAGCGTTAAGTTTTAACGCTACGAAAAATGCGCAACTTTTCGCGTAAGTTTTAACGCTACGAAAAATGCGCAACTTTTTACGCAACTTTCGTAATGGATACGAAAAACTCGCGTTTTTTACGCAAAAATCGTATTGGTAACGAAAAATTCGTACAGAATCCGAAAAAATCGCAAAACATACGAAAAAGTCGCAAAATGTTCGTTTTCAAGTCGGAACTTTTTCAATTCGGGTCGGATTCGTGGGTTAGTAAATCAGCCCCTTTGTTTAAATCAAGGAAAAGGTAAGGCACTTAACAAAAAACTCTGAAATAGTAAAGTTAAACAGTTTACAAATAAGGATCAAGGACAAACACAGACTGATGCATTTCATGCCTAACTGGGCACTTATTCTTACTGGAATATCTGACAATAAAGGTTTATACCTTTTATTCTGAATTTATGGCAGGGGTCAGAATGGCAGGGTTGCCTAGCAGTTATGTCATGGCACTGGGTGATGCCATTTTGGAAAATACAAAACCTGGCAATGGTCCCAAATAAAGCTCCTAACACAGAATTTTTTTTTTTTTTAGTTTGATATCAGCACCATGAACAGACAACCTATAGACAACCTTTGAACTACTTAACTTCAATAATATATCTGAAGATTTACATAATAAACTTTATATAAAATTTATCATGGTTGCCACATTGATGACTGTGGGGCTCATTTATAAAAGCCAGGCAAGTTTGCACATGTTCAGTAACCCATAGCAACCAATCAAATCAATAAAATCAATTGAGGTGTGCTACACGGTGGACAAAAGGGCTTATGGTAGCCCCAGGTGCACGCTGAACCCTCTGCCCGTGTAAAACAGTATCAATTATGAAAAAACAGCAGAACTCCGGTTATTTTGAAAAAAAGTGACTTTTACTCAAGTGCACAAGGCTTAGCAACCAATCAGTGACAGGTTTTTTTTCAGTCAGCTGCAGGTTGAACAATGAAGGCAAACATTTGACATGGGTTACTGCGCAGGTACAAATTGTGATCTAGGGGCATGCTTTTGCCTATACCAGTGACCAATTCTTTTGAGATACAGATACAAAATGAGCATGGCAGCATGGACTGTGGGAAAGTGGAACAAACAAAAATGCTGTACATAATGCCACTAAATTAATTTCCTCTGTGTTGCTGCCTGGTATCATAAAAATTATTAACAATAGAAAAAGCATACACTAAAGTTTGAATTAAAAATGTATTCATATTTCATATAGACTTTTGACATTAAAAGGGTTCTTAATTTTTAACCCTTAAATGTGTCAAGCAACAGCAAAACAGATGAATAGAAAGTCAAAGGCTCCTTCCACATGTTGCGGATTGTCGGCCTTTAGATGATCGCAGGCAGCCCATAGAGTCCAAAAAGCTTATTGAGGCGGCCTGATGCAGTCACATGGAGCTGACTTCAGAGTATGTAGTTCCGCTCCACTGCATGCTAACTCAATGGCTCCTGGTACAGGCACATCAATAAGCTTTTTAGACTGTAGGGATGGATTAGGCAGAAAATCCATGCCATGTGGCAGGAGCCTTACATGTGGACATAAAACAAGATTATTTTGCTACTTCTATGGCATATGGGATCTTTGACTGAAATGTACCCACAGCTAACTTTGAACAAGGAAGACCCATAAAACTAAAAGTCTAAGGGGCTGATTCACTATAGGTCGAAAATACGAGTGCTATTTATACAGTAGCATGCGGTAAAAAATATTATCACTTATTATTTTTTGCAAGTTAACGATCGATTCTTTAAAATGACACTTGTCTGAATTAAGAAGCACTGTTATTGGCGTTATTTATCTGGCGTTATTTATTTCCGTTGCGTGCGGTATTAGCGTGCGCTATTACGCACTACTGTTCTGAAAATTACCATTTCCCTGAAAAACAAGCATGCATCACTCTAGGAAGATCACATACTTGAAAAAATCCAACTGCAAACTCCTTCTTGTCACCACAGACAACCACCAGCTACAATTTTGTTCAGTAACGCCTACTCCTGGGAGGTGTTAAGTTTCACTGTAATTATTGCCATTTTACGCGTTTAACGCTTCATATGTGTTCGTGAATCATGCGTTAGTATTATTTCTATGCGAGAAGTACCAAAATGTGATAAAAATAACGCTTTGAGATATGAGTGATAACGCATGCGAAATTACGATGATGAATCGGTATTTATTTATTGCATGCTTTTTAACGCAACAAAGTATGCAATAAGCATTACGACCTTTAGTAAATCGGACCCTAAAAGTCTCATATACAGTAAAATGTTTATTTCCAAACAAAGATCGTCAGCATACCCAAAAGAGGATTGTGTGCTGTGAGAAAGCCAAGGGAATTGATCACTCTGTGGAAAATATACATTTTGCTTACCAAAATCTAATTTTGACATACTATATATATATATATATATATATACACAGGGTTGGAATGACAGCACACGCAGGATGTTTTTCAAGAAGAATCACAGAGGTTTAGATAAATAAATGTGAGGCTTTATTCAGTCCGACGTTTCAGTTCCTATCTGGAACTTTCATCAGGGACAGATAGGAACTGAAACGTCGGACTGAATAAAGCCTCACATTTATTTATCTAAACCTCTGTGATTCTTCTTGAAAAACATCCTGCGTGTGCTGTCATTCCAACCCTGTGTATCTACGCTTTCAGCACTGGCACCCAGGTATTATCTTGCTCTTATGGTGTGCAGCTTTCCAGCAACTCGTTTCTATATATATATATATATATATTCCACAAGATTTTAACACCTACATAGGATCTACAAGAGGATTTGTTTAAGCAATGATCCACAGCTCTTTACTTTTATCACAGTACTTCCAGTCAATGAGAAAATGTAATGTGTGAAGTAAATACAGTCATCTGCTGGGATCTATCCAGTACAAATATTGAAAGAAATGGAAGGTTTGTTAGTATCGAATGAATAGTTCTTTAGACAGAAAGCAAAAAAATAGGTTGAAGGCAAAGGAAAAAAACACATTCTCCCATAATTCCCTTAACCCCCTAAGTTGCAGCAGGATATTCACATTTAATTTGCATTCCATACCAGCTCTCTATTGAACTTTTGCTGCCTTCTCTCTTTAGGGACATTTTTTTGGGGGGGAACTGCTTATGTATCATAAACATATCTTATTTTCTGTGTAAAAATAAAACTGGTTTAGAAAACTAAAAGTCCTCTGACTTAGCCAGTCGGTAAATATGTTGTCTATGCCAGCCAAACTGCAAGTAGTGCCAGAAGCTTTTATGAAAATGTCTGCCAATTCTCAAAAATCACGTGTCTTGCATTTCAAAAGACCTTAGCTCCCATGTACCAAGATGAAACTTTGTAAGTATGCCATATTTGATGCCCAATAACCAGTTTGATGGTCAATATTCATAGGATGGCAAGTACGGACTCCAAAATGAAAATAGTACATGCAAATTGCCATGGCAATCACTTCAGCCACTGCAAAAGCAACACATTTACTGCACTTTAGGGCCAATCAGTCCATGCTTCTGCTCATTGCCTAGGGACCAGGTAACTATGGGAGAATAAAGGAGTGGCTTTAAGTGAAATTATCAGATAATATCACAACATCTAAAAGCAGGGACATCTAAAACATCTAAAAGGGATCAGGTAACTATGGGGGAATAAAGGAGTGGCATTAAGTGAAATTATCAAATAATATCATAACATCTAAGGAGTACACAAGGAGATTACAAATCTCCGTTGTCGCAGGTGACTAATCTCCACGCAATGCCATCCCACTGGCTAGAATGTAAATCACCAGTGTGATGGCATACGCGGTGCCGTGATTTGCTGACGTTGCCATGAGAGGAAACTTCGGCAACTTAGGCAAATCGTGGAAGTTTCCTCTGAAGGCAACTTCCGCGATTTTGGGAAATCGCGGCGCCGCATATGCCATCCCGTCGGCGATTTACACTCAAGCCGGTGGGATGGCATATAAGGAGGTTAGTCGCCCGCAACAATGAAGATTTGTCGCGGGCGACTTATCTCCCTGTCTACCACGGTCCTATATGGTGCTCTGATATGTTCAGCAGTCTAAAGAGTATTAGCAGTAAAGTGTATTAGAAATCAATTATCCCACTATTTAATGGGACCCATGCTTGATATATATATTACACTACTATTTAACTTTGAAAAGCATATTGAGTTATCATAAGCACTATGTATAGAACATTGTGACTAATTGTTATAGATTAAGGTGGCCACACACGTGGCACGAAAGATTGCAAATGCCGATTCAGCCCTGAAGGCAGATTTTGCTCAGGCGCCTTCTATGGCGCCCGATCAAAATCTTTTAACCCGCCCAATTGCCGAGTCGACCAATATCAGCAGCCTCCTGCGATATCGGTCGACTCGCCGACTTGCCATACACGCACCGAATATCGTACGAAACGAGGTTTCGTATGATATTATCAGTGCGTGTATGGCCAGCTTAAGTGGAGGTATAGTACTCTTATTTGCTCAAGGGGACTATGGAAGATGATTAACTGGTAAAATGGTTTACTTACTCATATATCTGTTTTGGGCAGTGATTGATTAATTAATTAACTAATTTTTAATATGTTTCATATATAGATTGTTAATAAATTCATCTTAATATGACTTAATGGTGGCTCACAAATGTCTGCAGTTCTGCAGCTACCTGTATATATATATATATAGTTATACTAACGTTTCGGCTGATTCCACAGCCTTTCTCAAAGTGAACAATGAACACAGCAAACCCACTCATAAATCCAAACTTGGCGCCAAAACTCAGCTAATGACGTCATAGACAGTGTGATTAGTGAATCCCCACCCCTTGTGTGCGGGTGGGGATTCACTAATCACACTGTCTATGACGTCATTAGCTGAGTTTTGGCGATTTATGAGTGGGTTTGCTGTGTTCATTGTTCACTTTGAGAAAGGCTGTGGAATCAGCCGAAACGTTAGTATGACATAATAAATTTTTCTTTATTTTTCACTAAGACCTGTGAGTGCGGCATCCATTTATCCTTTGTATTATTCTATTTTTGTATACTGCACCCAGGCACCAGTGACCTCATTATAACGTGAGTGCCTGCTTCTTTTCCGTTTTTGCTTTTATATATATAGTTACATAGGATAGAAAAAAGACCAGAATCCATCAAGTTCAACCCTTCCACGTGAACCCAGCACACACAAACCTATACTGACCTATCTACACTCAACATACATAAACCATATATACCAACATCAATTCTAACTGTAGATATTAGTATTACAATAGCCTTGGATATTATGCTTGTTTAATAAATCATCCAAGCCCCTCTTATAGGCATTAACAGAATCTGCCATCACATGGAAGGGCATTCCCCAACCTCACTGCCCTCACTGTGGCCTCTGGTGCGCTGATCGTTTTTATGGAACAACCACTACCTGCCTCTAATGTACTTGTACAGACTAATCATGTCCCCTCTTAAAGGACATGTAAAGCCTACATTTGCCTACAATGTATATCAGTTGGGCATGTCTCCCCCACCCAAATGGCATCATTTGTACTGCATATATCCCCTCCGTTTGCCAGCACCATCACATTTTCCTAATGCAAATAGCAGCTTTCACCTGGTGGCCATTTTTCCTCTGATACATAATTGGATACATTTAAATCTGCAAGCAGCAAACACACACAGACCCTTATTCAGCATACATTTCATCAACAATACAGGCTCACACAGGCACAACTGTCTCTGATAAAAGTTCTGCTTTGTTTGAGCACTGTAATGGTAAAGCTGAACTCAGGAGAAAAAAACTGAAGCAGACAGCTAGAGCTGAGTTTCTATGGGAACCAGCAATGCCTTCTCTTCACTGGTTGCTAGACTGGGGGGTGTGTTTAGTAATCTGAGCTTAGAACAACTGAGCATGCCCACAAGCCAGAAATCAAAGCAAATTCCTGAGGGAGGGGGCCGAGTGGGTTACAGGAGGAGAAGCAAATCTAAGTGATTAAGGGGATACTGCAGCCTTACTATTAACCTTTGAACAACCAGAGTGGCAGGTATTGAAAGATTTCAAAGAGGTTGTTCACTGATTACATTTTTGTGTGTGGGGTTTACATGACCTTTAAGCACCTTTTTTCCAGAGAAAACAACCCCAACCTTCACAGTCTAACCTCATAGCTTAAATCTTCCATCCCCTTTACCAGTTTAGTTGCACGTCTCTGCACTCTCTCCAGCTCATTAATATCCTTCTTAAGGACTGGAGCCCAAAACTGCAGTGCATACTCAAGGTGAGGCCTTACCAGGGACCTATAAAGTTTTTATCAAGAGTGAAAGCTAAATAACTGAAAAACCATAATAAGATTAAAAATGAAAACCATTTGCAAATTGTCTCAGAATACCACTGTCTACATCATAATTTAAAGGTGAACTACCCTAAATAAAATTAAAAAAAATAAACAAAATCTTGTTTTAGTAGTGGAATGAGCATTAGAAAGCCATTTTGGTTTGTGCCATTTTATTTATAGCTTAGTTTAATACTACACATGTACTAGACACTACATGTTTATTCTATTTAAATCCTCAGCATTGAGAAAACTAATCCAAACCATATATTCCAAAAAACCATGACAAATGCATGACTCACCATATAGTGTTGCTACCTTCAGATCACAATTTTCTAGATTTAGTTACAGAAATATTATTAAAGCAGTTACAGTAATGGCTCCGTGACATATTTTAGCTGCATCTTCATGACGAAACGACCTTTCACTTTCATTTATCTCAGTTTTAGGTTTCATGCTTTTAGCGTGACTGCTTAAGAACCTAATTAAGTGGACATGGTATAATTCATTTTAGACATTTGACATAAATCCATTAATGTAATCACCATTCTCTAACAGGTAAGCTTTACCATTTTTTTCCGCCCATGTGCAGTTATGATCTTCACTAATGCATTTAACCTCTCTGCCGCTGCAAGGATTTTACTGCAACTAAGTGATAACTTTAAGGAAATTCTGCACTGTGTAGTAGATCGATTTCATAATATATAAAATGTACTAAATGCACAAGTCAGTGATTTTAGCTTTGCTTCAGCACTGTTCTTGAGCACGCAATAATCAATGTAGTTTAGTTGTAATGACGTACCAAAATCTCTCATCTGTTTCCTAGAGCTAAATCACACATTATATAAATAGGCACTGTTGGCATGAAAGAGAAATTTCTATGTAATTAGAAGTACAGTGATGCTAAGAGTGCGATGTTGCAGCTGGAATGGCTTAGTTTTATAACTGAGTGGATATCTGAAGAATTTTATATACTTCATTAATAAAAATGTTAAGGGTAATGAAACAAATTGTATTTACTACATTTTTCAGTTTCATGAGAAAACAATTGAACCAACTAATAACCAGTTGTGAAGAAGGGTGAACATAATAGAGTTTAACTGTACTTAATCAAAGAGCCTTCTTTGCACAATTTTGATCAAGATCTTCTCTTTAGCATGTCACTGCCTACACACATAGCAATAACTATAAAGAAGATGGTGGGACAAGCAATCATTAAGTAGCACTTACACTGATAAAGAATTCTGAAGCAAAGTACTGCTGGATGATTGCTCTACCCATTCAGTTTAACTGAACGAAAGGCTGTAGAGGGAATGTACTTATACATGTGAGAGAGGGGACATGTAGGAAGGAACAGAGGCTTGTAAAACTTTAAAAGGACAAATAGAATTTTGTATTTATGTTCTACCTTAGTGGAAATGAGAAACCACTAAATATCCCAAGAAATTATTATAAAATCTGCTTGCTTCCTCCAACACCCTTCCCCCCCCTCCCCGGGGAACTGAACATCATTTAATGTACTTTTCAATAAATTATACTATATATATATATATATATATATATATAAAATAGAAAGAGTGCCGCACACATAGGGACTTGATACAAAAGAAAAAGTGGTTTTATTGAAAAAATTCCAACGTTTCGAGCACAATCTGTGCTCTTCCTCAGGGACAAACCAACAGACCATATGTCAACACCCACAGTAAAAACCCCCACCACACAAAATGGCGCAAGAAAACGGCCCTGGTTACCATGGCAACCGGTGTAAACAAGCCCCACACCCGCCAGAGCAAGGTAAATTCAAATGTCAACACATACAGGCAAATAGAATGGGAGTGCAGTGCTAGAAAACAAGGTTAAGTTTAAAATCATGTAGCTAGTAGGCAAAAGACATATGTTGCAAAGAACTGTTGCAAAAAATGTTGCAAGACACTATACAGAGAATGTTCCCAGTCAGATAGCAAGCATTTCACTGTGCTAAGTGATAAATGCCTTAGTTGCTAGGAGCAAAAGGTTATAGCGGATAATTATTTGTTGGAGACAGGCATCGGGTATTGAACCCAGGACCCATGTCCGGACGCACCAGAGAATCTAGGAGTATAAAGGAACGCACACAGAGAGGAACCACCACCTGTCACCTGTAACCAGAGATCTCTGAACTACAGTGTGTAAATATGATCATCATGTGGAGCAGAACATATCGCCCACGGAGGCAATGCCCAGCCAAATGTTGCAGAAGCTGGTTGGGCGTGTTCAATTAGCGTGCCGAATTGTAGGGAGCGTGGGGTGCACTTTTGCCTAGTTACCATGTATACAACGCACCCCAGCTGGCACCAGGAGTGCAAGTTAGATGTGCACAATAGGCAACCAACACAAAAATCTAGGTTCGGCTGGCAGACAGTGAGGAGTGCAAGGGTCCTGCATCGGTCCCTGGCGATCTGCGGGAGATGAAGTGCAACAAGTGATGCCAACGGGCTACACGGAGTGGTGGAGAGCACGTTCGGGTGCAACTACAACTCTCACGTGTCCAGTTCTAGTTAATGCAAACTGCCTTCAAAAAGGACCAGGACCTATAGGGCCAATTGAAAAAGGCCCGCAATAACACTCCAGGGATATTCATAAGAGCAATAAGGACCCACGAAGTGAGCCCAAAGGAATTTCACATGTCGCTCAAGTATGCCGAACCAGATCTACTGTATGTAAATTGGTAACATCACCAGCCCCCGCTCCTACATAGATTTGTAGCCCATGTTCAGATAGTGACAGTTGGCATGTCCCCTGGTTTACTCCATTAGAATATATATTACAAACACTGATGTATATGGTTCAGCAGAAGTGGATAGTTCAATAGCCACCTGGTGCGAGCCTGTCATGTAATATGGTCCTAGATTAGGGGTTACAGTTAGACTTGTCAATACCCATTAACTGTGTGTCTCCAGAAAAATAGAATAAAGAAAAATCAAAATGAAAAATCAAAATGAAAAGTAAAAAATAGAAATGACATGCAACTAAGTCTCATAAAATAAATAAATAATGCAAGCACAACCCGTCCATTAAGGACCTTGAGGGGGGGAACACTCAGGGTGTGTCAAGCACAGCAGCCATGTATAGAACGACTGGTAACATGAATTTGTTATATATAGCAATAGGTTTTTTTAGGGTTGAGCCAAACCTCACAAGGTGAGGTGACAAAAGGAATACAGAGACCTTATGTACAGCATCCATGTAAGAATAAAAAGAATGCAAATCATATATATTATGTGCCCACCGTATAGGGCAATTAGAATCAAACAAATGGATCATGAAAATTATAAAGGTATTGTACCCTCAACAGAAGGTTAATGTGAATTAATGTGATAGAATTGGGTAAGTGTGGAGTGCACATAACCAGGTGAACAAGAAGGGCTAAAGGACCCAAGGTGAAATAAAAATAAAAAATGAAAATAATTAAAAATGGCAATAACCAAAACAGCGTGGAGACCATACACCTGGACATAAACCAATAATACTTGGATTTTGGAAACACCAATATTAGTTTTTAAGGATTAGAAAATAAGGAATCCCAACAGAAATTTTTTTTTTGTCATTAAATGTTAAAGGCCACAGTGTGGCAAGTTATTGAAAGACATTCAAGTAGATCCTGTTCCTTGTTTAGATAAAAATGGAGAGAGGAAGTAGTTCATTTAGACCACGCGGGGCAACAGTGTCCAGTTTGAAGATCCATCTTGCCTCCACCTTGAGTAAGTCCAAGTCTCTATCCCCACCCCTTCTTGGGATGGGTACCATATGGGGGTTTTAACCTTGAAAGCAAGAAAGTTGCAGGTAAAACTTAGTCCCTTGGCTAAATGTATATTGAAGCAGTAGAATTCTTAATGAATCGCATAAGTCAGTGTAGGAACTGGTCAAAAGGGATGACTTTGACGCAGTTGGCCAGCTTGAAGTATATTGCAATATATGGACAAACAATCCCTGTTTTGCTTAAAGGGAAGGGCATTTCTTAGTAGCTTAAATGCACCGAATGTCTTAATGTCCTATATATTGATAATGGGTGAGTGCAGAGGATCTCTTGTTGTTGTTTCTATATATATATATATATATTTATCTCCAGTAGAAACATATGTAACCATATCCACACTTCTAGCACTTTTGATAGTGTTACACTCCTCATGTCGTGCTTACCTAATGGCACGGGACAAACCTGAATCTCTCCGCAGTGATGTTCGCGAATGTGCGGAATGTGCATGCGGGGGGAGTGGGCGACAAATGGGGGCGGTCTCAGGGTGCCCGGATTAGAAATCCAGCATTGAGCACAGTACCTCCACCTAGAGGGATCTGGGAGTGCACCTATGGGTGGCATTACTAGGAACAATAATAACGCACACATAGTACTTGATAAACTAAATAACTTTATCTGAAATGAAAGAGGAAACTGTTACATTTAACACTCCTATCCAAGTGACAATTTGGGCCTTGCTAACTAACTGTGGCAGCACAAACTCACTAACTAACTGTGTTGAGTCATTTAGTTCAGTCCCAAAATATAAATCTTTTAAATCTTTAAAGCACCTTTAGTACTGTCATTTTAATTATACTCATTTCAAAATCAATTTGGATGCTGTACATTGAACCTTTAGCTCCAACACCTACAGACATGCAGGCATATATATATATATATATATATATTGTGACATGCTGACTGCCTGTACACGTAATTTTGGGGGAATTATCAATGGTAGGCAGGCATGCAGAGGATCTGGAGCATAGAGACAGGGACACCATGTCTTCAGGCAAAACACAGGTTTATTTGGGTGAATTCTTCCCCACATACAGCTTAACCCTTTCAGTGCCATGGGACGTAGATTCTACGTCCAAGGCACTAAGGGACCAAAGTGCCATGGGACATAGAATCTACGTCCAATGGCACTGTCGGGTTTACAAGCGCTGCGCTCGCTTTTAAAGCAGCGCAGCGCTTGTAAAGCCTTCACAACCCCCTAGGCAACGAGCAAATAACAACATACATACCGATCCGGTCGCCCAGCCGCACCGATCCGGTCCCTCAGCCAATGACAGCAGTGGACACGCATTGATGACGTGTCCACTGCTGTCCCTTTAAATATCGCCGCCCCCGCGTCGCCTCTTCACTCCTGCTGCGCACATGTGACTGCTGGAGCCCCCCTGCTGCCTTCCTGCTGCCTTCCTGCTGGATTGGTCGCCCTGATCGCCTGCCTGCATTGTGTGAGCTGAACTACAACTCTCTAACCACTGTTTATTTTGCTTATTTCTATCTCAACTGTCTAAAAAAAATTTTTTTTTTCCATTTCTTCTTCTATCTTTGTCATTATTACACTTTTACACACATACACACTTATTTACAACTTTCCCAAGCACACACAGACACTTACACACACACTTACACTTAGAAAAAAAAAAAAAAAAAATCTTTCTTTCTTTGCTTTCTTTGGCAGTCTTTTTTTTTTACTAAAACTTTATTTCTGATCTTGCTCTATAATTATCTGATTTATTTGGTTGCATTTTAGTGTTTTTTTTGCATTTTCATAATTGATTTCTGTTTTTGAATAATTCTATTGCACTGTAACTTTTTTATTGCTATTGGGTGCTGAATTTGCAGTGACATTGGTGGATCCAGAGCTCTGACCACCGATTTCATTGCAATAATTGTTCTTCTGTTGGTTTGAGTGGTTTTTATTTGAATTTACTGATTTTATGGTGTTTTATCTTAGCATTGTTCTTTTTTGTGTGTTTAGTGCCCCAAAAAGGTTGCTTTTGCAGTGACATTGGTGGATCCAGGGCTCTGACCACCGATTTCATTGCAATTATTGTTCTTTGATTGCTTTTAGTGGTTTTATTCCATTTTAACTTCATTTGATTTCAGTTGTTCTAGAAAGGTCCAGAGGTGCTAAGATTGTTCTGGTAGTTTCTATTGCCAAGGGTTAGGCTGATGCCACACAAGGCGTAGGGCTGATTTTTTCAGCAAGTGGAAAAACGCTTGCCGAAAATTCAGCCCTACGCCTGCTACTTGTGCCTGCACCCGAATGAATGGAATACGCTCGGGTGCAGGCACATGTAGCCGAAATACGCATGAAAACGCGAGACTTTGCATTCTCACGCGTTTTCATGCGTATATCGGCTACATGTGCCTGCACCCGAGCGTATTCCATTCATTCGGGTGCAGGCAAAAAAAAAGGGGTGCATAGAGTGCAGCCCCAATATTATGCATTTTCAGGTTTGGCGGCCATGTACTTATGTGCACCCATACATATGGGGTATCGTTTTATTCAGGGGAACTTGCAGATTGATGGTTAGTAAGTTTTTGGTAGTTGCCATGGAGATTTTGGGGAGAAATCTAGGTTTGTATCTGGTTTTTCCTTGATTTCTGACCAAAGCGCTGACTTCTGCAAGGGACTGCGGCCACAATTTTCCATGTAGAAAGAGAAGAGTGGTGTCTTTGAATAGCTGAAGCTGTGCACTTTTCATAAATATATAGTTGGCGGGGGTTATTTCACAGGTAGGGGGGTGTTTAGACTAAATAACTGCAGGTAGAGCACATAGAGCACAGACCCCCCCTTATGCATTGCCCCTGTTTGGGGGCATTTGGTGGCCACGTCTTTATGTGCACCCATACATATGGGGTATCGTTTTATTCAGGGGAACTTGCAAATTGAGGTTTAGTAAGTTTTTGGTAGTTGCCATGGAGATTTTGGGGAGAAATCTAGGTTTGTATCTGGTTTTTCCTTGATTTCTGACCAAAATCTAGGTTTGTATCTGGTTTTTCCTTGATTTCTGACCAAAGCGCTGACTTCTGCAAGGGACTGCGGCCACAATTTTCCATGTAGAAAGAGAAGAGTGGTGTCTCTGAATAGCTGAAGGTGTGCACTTTTCGTAAATATATAGATTGTGGTAGGGGAGGTTAACACTGAAAAACTGCAGGTAGTGCACATAGAGCGCAGCCCCCAAAATTTCAACTGAAATTGCCCTTATGCATTGCCCCTGTTTTGGGGCATTTGGTGGCCACGTCTTTATGTGCACCCATACATATGGGGTATCGTTTTATTCAGGGGAACTTGCAGATTGATGTTTAGTAAGTTTTTGGTAGTTGCCATGGAGATTTTGGGGAGAAATCTAGGTTTGTATCTGGTTTTTCCTTGATTTCTGACCAAAGCGCTGACTTCTGCAAGGGACTGTGGCCACAATTTTCCATGTAGAAAGAGAAGAGTGGTGTCTCTGAATAGCTGAAGGTGTGCACTTTTTGGAAATATATAGTTTGCGGGGGTTATTTCACAGGTATGGGGGTATTTAGACTAAATAACTGCAGGTAGAGCACATAGAGCACAGCCCCCCCTTATGCATTGCCCCTGTTTGGGGGCATTTGGTGGCCACGTCTTTATGTGCACCCATACATATGGGGTATCGTTTTATTCAGGGGAACTTGCAAATTGAGGTTTAGTAAGTTTTTGGTAGTTGCCATGGAGATTTTGGGGAGAAATCTAGGTTTTTTATCTGGTTTTTCCTTGATTTCTGACCAAAATCTAGGTTTGTATCTGGTTTTTCCTTGATTTTTGACCAAAGCGCTGACTTCTGCAAGGGACTGCGGCCACAATTTTCCATGTAGAAAGAGAAGAGTGGTGTCTCTGAATAGCTGAAGGTGTGCACTTTTCGTAAATATATAGATTGTGGGGGTTATCTCACAGGTAGGGGGGGTTAACACTGAAAAACTGCAGGTAGTGCACATAGAGCGCAGCCCCAAAATTTCAACTGAAATTGCCCTTATGCATTGCCCCTGTTTTGGGGCATTTGGTGGCCACGTCTTTATGTGCACCCATACATATGGGGTATCGTTTTATTCAGGGGAACTTGCAAATTGAGGTTTAGTAAGTTTTTGGTAGTTGCCATGGAGATTTTGGGGAGAAATCTAGGTTTTTTATCGGGTTTTTCCTTGATTTCTGACCAAAATCTAGGTTTGTATCTGGTTTTTCCTTGATTTCTGACCAAAGCGCTGACTTCTGCAAGGGACTGCGGCCACAATTTTCCATGTAGAAAGAGAAGAGTGGTGTCTCTGAATAGCTGAAGGTGTGCACTTTTCGTAAATATATAGATTGTGGGGGTTATCTCACAGGTAGGGGGGGTTAACACTGAAAAACTGCAGGTAGTGCACATAGAGTGCAGCCCCAAAATTTCAACTGAAATTGCCCTTATGCATTGCCCCTGTTTTGGGGCATTTGGTGGCCACGTCTTTATGTGCACCCATACATATGGGGTATCGTTTTATTCAGGGGAACTTGCAAATTGAGGTTTAGTAAGTTTTTGGTAGTTGCCATGGAGATTTTGGGGAGAAATCTAGGTTTTTTATCGGGTTTTTTCTTGATTTCTGACCAAAATCTAGGTTTGTATCTGGTTTTTCCTTGATTTCTGACCAAAGCGCTGACTTCTGCAAGGGACTGCGGCCACAATTTTCCATGTAGAAAGAGAAGAGTGGTGTCTCTGAATAGCTGAAGGTGTGCAATTTTCGTAAATATATAGATTGTGGGGGTTATTTCACAGGTAGGGGGGGTTAACACTGAAAAACTGCAGGTAGTGCACATAGAGCGCAGCCCCCAAAATTTCAACTGAAATTGCCCTTATACATTGCCCCTGTTTTGGGGCATTTGGTGGCCACGTCTTTATGTGCACCCATACATATGGGGTATTGTTTTATTCAGGGGAACATGCAGATTGATGGTTAGTAAGTTTTTGGTAGTTGCCATGGAGATTTTAGGGAGAAATCTAGGTTTGTATCTGGTTTTTCCTTGATTTCTGACCAAAGCGCTTACTTCTGCAAGGGACTGCGGCCACAATTTTCCATGTAGAAAGAGAAGAGTGGCGTCTCTGAATAGTTGAAGGTGTGCACTTTTCGTAAATATATAGATTGTGGGGGTTATTTCACAGGTAGGGGGGGTTAACACTGAAAAACTGCAGGTAGTGCACATAGAGCACAGCCCCCAAAATTTCAACTGAAATTGCCTTTATGCATTGCCCCTGTTTTGGGGCATTTGGTGGCCACGTCTTTATGTGCACCCATACATATGGGGTATCGTTTTATTCAGGGGAACTTGCAGATTGATGTTTTTTACATTTTTGGTAGTTGCCATGGAGATTTTGGGGAGAAATCTAGGTTTGTATCTGGTTTTTCCTTAATTTCTGACCAAAGCGCTGACTTCTGCAAGGGACTGCGGCCACAATTTTCCATGTAGAAAGAGAAGAGTGGCGTCTCTGAATAGCTGAAGGTGTGCACTTTTCGTAAATATATAGATTGTGGGGGTTATTTCACAGGTAGGGGGGGTTAACACTAAAAAACTGCAGGTAGTGCACATAGAGCGCAGCCCCCAAAGTTTCAACTGAAATTGCCCTTATGCATTGCCCCTGTTTGGGGGCATTTGGTGGCCACGTCTTTATGTGCACCCATACATATGGGGTATCGTTTTATTCAGGGGAACTTGCAGATTGATGTTTAGTAAGTTTTTGGTAGTTGCCATGGAGATTTTGGGGAGAAATCTAGGTTTGTATCTGGTTTTTTCCTTGATTTCTGACCAAAGCGCTGACTTCTGCAAGGGACTGCAGCCACAATTTTCCATGTAGAAAGAGAAGAGTGGTGTCTCTGAATAGCTGAAGGTGTGCACTTTTCAGAAATATATAGTTTGTGGGGGTTATTTCACAGGTAGGGGGGGTTAACACTGAAAAACTGCAGGAAGTGCACATAGAGCGCAGCCGCCACATTTTTAGCTGTAATTGCCCTTGTGCATTGCCCCTGCTTTGGAGTGTTTGGTGCCCATGTCTTTATGTGCACCCATACATATGGGGCATCATTTTATTCAGGAGAAGTTTGTCTTTCAAATTTGCCTTTGTTAGAAAATTTTTATGAGATTTTTTTTTGTCAAATCCACATTTGATCATGCGTCCAAGTTTACGTTTTAGAAAAAAAAAAAAAATGTCATAAAAAGTTCCAAATTTCACAATGCACTGACAAAAGGTATTTGGCTTTTGAGTGAAAACTACTTTGCACCTAGAAACCTGAAGGTCTGTAGTTTCTAAAGATACCAAACATGAGGGGATATTTTAGATTTACATATAAGTTATGCTGCATCAACTGTTACAAGCGCTTTTCCGCTTTGTTCTGGTGTGATATTGTACTAAGTATTGCTTTAGTTTGGGGGTTACTTCTGGACAGGAACTGTGGGGTACCACCACATATTTGGTATCGTTGGACTTGGGAGTATCAGGGCTTTTACAAACAATAAAAAAAAGTGTCTAAAATTAACTTTTCTATGGAAAAAAACCTCAAAATATACAGAAATTTTTCATAATTTTATTTTTTTTTTTACATATTTCACCGAAAATACACATCATATCTCCAGAAAAGTTATAAAATTTGGTATGTATGTCGAAGCCCAATTAGTGATGAAAAAAACGATATATAATTTCCCTAGTTTCATGGAGGTTTTCCTACCAAAAAACATTGTTAAAGTGAATGAGTACAAAATGCTTAAAAAACGTCTGGCACTGGGGGGAACCGAAATGACGAATTCGGCTGGCACTTAAAGGGTTAAAGGCACACAGTTCATCAACATACAGTTCATGGATGTGATTGGTCTCTTCTTCAGGGCTCTCACCTTCCAGGGTTGGTTCCACACTCTGGAACACTCAGGCTTCACATTAAGCCTTGCTGAGTCCTCTCAGCACTCAACCATCTGGTCGCGACTCCCACTGCTCCTTCGCAGTGATAGGTGGCACCCCCAGCTCCTCTGGGAGTCCCTAACACAGGCAGCCCTCCTGCTCTGTGCCCTGCTCTGAGAGTGACCTTCAATCAGACAAGGATCAACCTCCAAGTCTCTCAGAAACTGAACTCTGCACACCCAGGCTCACCTTAAATGCTTCAGGTGTTGCCTAATTGACTCCAGCATTCCCTAATTGGCTCCAGCATTCTCTAGCCATACTTCAGGGTCCTAGCCTCTCCTGCCCTGGAGATATAAAGGAGCCAGTACCTCAGCCTGGGTGTTATATATCTGTCATCCAACAGACACTTCTCACCAAGACAAACCTTTTTGTCACATACCTCCCCCCTCTGTTCGAGCCCGTGGGTTCGGACACTGATTCTCTGGTGGAAAGACACCAAATAACAATCTTTTCCATTGCCTATATATATATAGTGGAAATAAATGCCGCACTCACAGGACTTACTGAAAAATAAAGAATACTTTAATTGTGAAAAAAACGTCAATCTAACGTTTCGGCCATATCCACAGCCTTTATCAAAGTGAACACAGAAGTTTCAAACCCATTCTTAAACCCTAGTTGGCGCCAAAAAGTAGCTGATGACATCACAAAATACTTGTCCAATCACCACCCGCCCATACTGATTCAACAAACAACCAAACAGTGTAAAAACAAAGTACAAAAATTACATATAATACAGAATCAACTGTGACCCTCCCAGTGGTTAGAGTGTGTAAAGAATAGAACAAAAAAGAGAAAGAAAACCTCGGACAGAAGCGCTGAAATAAACACTATCGCTGAACTGCACCTCACACAACCTGTGTAGCGTATGTTAGGGAAAGGGACTACAGAAAGCGGTACTAGGGTCAGTATCCAATATACTACTTTAGATAATGTCTTAAGTGATCTTTATAAATAATTATATGCTTTACCCGACTCCTTAGGGCTTCGTAAGTATGGGAGCGGGTTGTCATGGTAACCTGGACGCTGAGTCCGGCTTTTAAACCACAGCTCCTCTGGATTGTAGCGCTCTTTCAGAGCATAAAGAATATGTGCGCCACACGATCTTACCACCTTGGTTACGGCGGCTCTGCATATTGATCGTGCTCCTGTGCAGGTATAGCTTCAACTGTATGGGAGTGGTCTCAGACCGAGGACCCAGTGACGTCATCATTCAACACGATGACTCACACGGACCCTTTGGTAGGAACCAGCTTCTTCCCCAGTTGGCTGGCGTATCAGTGCAGCCTAGCAGGCTCTTATTGGGGATCACATTCATGGAGTCATTTGCTGTCCACATAGGGGGGCCGGGGCAATATTGAATAAATGAAAAAAATAAAAAATACATTTTAAACATATTTCTGTAGTCGCTTACTGTAATCATGGAGAGGGCTGGGGTGGTATTTGATAAAAAGTAAATGAAAAGAGGAAAAAAGGAAAAAAAACCACCTATGAAAACATACTACTGTTGTATGAATGGTGCCTACAGCGATAAATTGTTTAGTAGAACAGGAAAAAAGAAAAAGCACAAGGAAATGTATAGTTAAGTGTGTGGAAGTAATAGAAAAGGAGCAGACTAAGTCGTAACAGTATCAAGCATTAAAATACCACTATATACATGTAACCATTAGTCTACTGCTGGATAACATGCAACATTGTAACACATTTGAGTAAGTAATATAATACACATAGAAACAAAGATTTGAATCAAATGAGGAAAAACTGTGGTTAAGCTTTATCAAGTGCTACAATAAGAAGGGAGTAACACTCCATTTGTATTAAAACACAAGAGGTTAAACTGACAGTTAATTACTTAAGTCACTGTGGTGATGATTTGGCAATGTTTCATTGTAGATAAAAGGCAGAGTAGGATACCAGTTCATTTAAACCGTCCGGACTAATTGTATTCAGCCGGTGCATCCATTTTAGTTCCCTCTGCAAGAGAAGTTTGTCACGATTACCCCCTCGGGCCAGGGGTGGTATATGGTCAATTGCCATACACCGTAAACTTGCTAAGGAATGTCTATGGTTAAGAAAATGTGATGCCACTGGTGTATTGGCTTCGCCAGAAGTTAAAGCTGCTCGAATTGCGGACCTGTGATTGGCCATCCGGTCTCTGAAAGTCGTAACAGTCTTTCCAATGTATAACAGGCCGCAAGGACACTTGATGAAATAGATTATATATTTTGAGGTGCAAGTCAATCTGTGTTGAATCTGTATCACTCGGCCTGTGTGAGGGTGATTAAATGAAGGTCCCGAGATCAGTGCGTTACAGGTGGTACAATTGGGGCATTTATAGCACCCCAATCTGGTGGAAGGTAACCAAGTGTTAGGAGTGGACGATTGGTAACAATGTCGGGGATCAGTCTTAACCAATATGTCTCTCAAACTGCGTCCCCTCCTGTAAGCTATGCGTGGAGGCTGTCGGAAAATAGGAGGTAAGGTGCGGTCCTTCTCCAGAACTGACCAATGGTAAAAAATTGCTTCAATAAGGGGTCTTTTGTCCGGAGTGAAAGTTGTCGTGAAAGTGAGTCTCTCATCAGTAGTTCCCTGTGGAGATTCGTCGCTGACTTTCAGTGCCAGGGCTTGAGTTAGAGGTGTAACCTTTAGTCTAGAGGATTCCAACAGCTGTGGTCTGTAACCCCTTTGAATGAACCGTGTTTCCAGTGCATCAAGTTGGTGTTGTAGCTTTAGTGGATCTGAGTTGTTTCTAACCATCCGTACCATTTGTGAATAAGGAATGCTTTGTAGAATATGTGGGGGATGGCAAGAAGAGAAATGCAGCAATGTGTTACGGTCTGTCTCCTTCCTATAAGTAGTTGTGGTAAGTGTGGAACCAGTCACTGTTAATTCCAAATCCAGAAAGGAAATAGTGGTTGGATCAAAATGTGCTGTAAATCGAATTGTTGTGGGGAGTAAATTTAAGTCATTAACCATAGCCCAAAATTGGTCCGCTGTGCCAATCCACAATAGAAACAGGTCGTCAATAAAGCGGAACATCCGATGGATGAACTTGCCATACACTGATAAGATGTGATTCTGTTCATAATGAGCCATAAAAAGATTGGCAAAAGATGGAGCTACACTAGAGCCCATACTGGTACCACTGATCTGTAGGTAGTATGTATGTTCAAATTTAAAGTAATTTAAGGTCAGGCAGTGTGTCAGTAGTTCCACAAGAAATTCTGTGGGAGGTCTGTTCATGTCTGGGTGTGCCACCAGGTGATCTTTGATGTTCAAGATGCCCTCATTTGTCGGTATAACTGTATATAGTGAGGAAACATCCATAGTGGCAAGTTTTATTTCTGGTGGCAACGGGTAAAGCTCTTGTAGTTTGTGTAAAAGGTCACCCGTGTCTCTGATGTAAGTAAGTGTCCCCTTTACTATGGGCTGAAGAAAATGATCAATGTAGATGGACAAAGGTTGCAGTAAAGAGTCCCTGGCGCTCACTATGGGTCTCCCTGGAGGGGTAGTTAAACTTTTGTGAATTTTTGGTAAGGTATACAAAATAGGACAGATTGGATGTTCATTGCTGAGAAACTTGAAAACGTCTGTATCAATAAATCCACTGGTCAAACCCACGTGTAGTGTACGGTCAATCTGTTTTTTAAAAATCCCTGTGGGGTCCCTCTCCAGTTTTCTATACGTGGCTGTGTCTGATAGTTGGTTAATGATTTCTTGTCGATAATCGGAATAATCTAGAACCACCACCCCCCCACCCTTGTCAGCTGGTCTGATGATTATGTTGGGATTTTGTGACAAACTCATTAAAGCCTCCCTCTCTGCTGCAGTGAGATTCGGATGGCCCTGTGTTGGTGAATGTTTGTGAGTTTCATCAATCAGCAGTCGCGTGTATGCTTCAATGGACTTCGGGGTGTTAGGGGGTTCGTACTGACTGGGGGGTTTAAATATACGTACTGACGTTTGCGGGGCCCGAAAATGTTCCTTAAGTTTCATGGTGCGTTGGAACCTATGTATGTCAATCATTGTGTCAAGGGTTCGTGTCTTTTGTGTGGGGACAAAGGAGAGAACTTTCGAGAGTAAGTTCATTTCAGAGTCAGTGAGTGTGTGGGAACTTAAATTGAACACTACCTGTTCCATAGTTTCTTGCCTCTTGCTGAACGGGTGCTTACACCCCCCCCTTCTCTTGTTGGGGCGCCCCCTGTACGGGTTCCTAAAAAACGGGGAGGGGAAGGACCTGTTGATTGTGTAGTAGTAGTGCTGTCAGTAATGTGGTATCTCCCTCGTCTAAAACCCCGGCCACGTACTGGAGTGTCAGAGTCAGTAGAGGAGGTATAGGGTGAGGATTCAATGCGGTCTGTGCGGAAATTAGATGGATAGCGTGCCGTCTTCCCTCCTGTTCTAGTCTCACCCCCAGTTAACCACCTGTAGACCCTTCTGTTTTGATAGTCACCGTTGACTGTGTTGACCTTCTGTTTTTTGAATTTATGTAACTCAGTGGTGTATAGTGTGAGTTGGTTCTGCAGTTTCTCTACCCACTTATGTTCTTTATCTCGTGCAAGTGTCTGTAGATGTGCAGACTCAAAGGCAGAAATATCAGTGTGCACAACTTTTAAGTTCTTGCTCACCTCTTCAATCACCAATAGCATCAAGTCCATAGAGCACTTGTTCAGGACTTGGCACCACTTCTTACAAAATTCGATGTTACTGCGGCCAATCGTGGGTATATTGCGAATCCTAAAGCCTCTAGGGATATGTTGTCGTTTGTAGAAATCCGAGAGATAGATACCGTGCAGTTTGAGATCGATTTCACGTTCTTTCAGTCTCAGCAGTTGGTGGTATAAATCTGTGCTTGATGATTGTGGTGTGATATCTTCAGCAGTTTCCTCAAATAATATGTCAGCGGCTTCAGCATCCGAAAACTGAAGGCCGGTCAGTGGGATGTCAACTAGATCATGAACATCAGCAGACGCCATCATAGAAGTTCAATGCATGAGTGATGATAACGCAACTGGAGACAAAAAACTCGGGTGCACTGCTGCTGGGTAAGATGCACAAAAAATGGAGGAAAGCAGGCACTCACGTATATTTAGATCAAAAGAATGCCTATATATATAAAATAGAAAGAGTGCCGCACACACAGGGACTTGATACAAAAGAAAAAGTGTTTTTATTGAAAAAATTCCAATGTTTCGAGCACAACCAGTGCTCTTCCTCAGGGACAAACCATATATATACATATATATACAGTATATAAACACACACAGTATATGGCTATGGGTTCCCTTATCCAGAAAATTTTAAATCAAGAAAGGCCAAAGCAAATAATTCTAATTTTAATAAATAATTTCCTTTTTCTCTGTATTAATAATATAATAATAATAATACAGTATCTTGTACTTAATAGTAACTAACCTGCATGGATCCATATTGGTGGCAAAACAATCCTATTGAGTTTATTTAATGTTGAACTATATTTATTAACATAATTGCATCATTCTATATTATCCATTAATAACCTTGACATTTAAAATAGTTTCAACTGTATTTTGTGTTTGTCAGTGGTAAAAATAAGCTAGGTGTTTCTAAATAGTGGTAATTTGAGAGGTCAGGAAAGTAGATCTGACCGTATTGTTACTACTGTGATTATGAGTGTCACATATTATATCTTCTACAAGCAGTAAAATAAATAACAAAAGTTAACAAAAAATTACACATCTGGAAGAAAGGAAAAAAGCATCTTTTGTTACCAGAGATAAAAGTAAAGTAACCAGAAACCGACATGGAAGAGAATGGTGACTGATAAGATACATCAAGCATACGAGATAATGGAAGATTATTAAAGCTAATGTAATGGAAGAAACAACTGACACATCAAATTGGCCAGTTTGCTGATAGAGGCAAGAAAGAAACACAGTTGTTTATGCAGTAGATTACAGTCATGAATGCAGTAATGCAGAACCTGATAACCCCAGCATCAATTTTTCTCCTCTAGTAGAGGAAAGCTGCTAAAAACATAAAAACTGATACATTTGGAAGACTTAGAAATCTGAGGGGTTATTTTTGCTGTGTAAAATTAATTGCCTAGGAAAAAATGTGCAAAAAGTTGTATATTTCTCCATACACTTGACATGATCAAAACTAGTGATGAGCGAATTTTTTCGACAGGCATGGATTCGCTGTGAAACTCCGCATTTAACCAGAAATAGTCTCAGTCGAATCAAAAATAGTTGCGGTCGTGTCAATAAAAGGTTACGGTAGCTTAGAAAAAGTTGTGCAGTAGCCATATTTTGCAACAGATTTGCTCATCACTAGTCAAAACCAATAAAAATGCACCTATTCATAACATCAGAATAATAGCCAGGGTTGTTTGATTAATAGATTGTGGTGACTTTGGAGAAGGCATTTGGACAAACCTTTCATGAAAGGTGTCAGCCCTTAAAGGTCTTTTGCAATATTCAATTGTCATGGGTGGCTGCTGCAGGAAATATTAAGACAATTTAATTACATGCTAACAGTACTCGACTAGTAGGGCCCGGAATACTGTTGTCAGGTGGGTAGAAAAAGTTCAATAGGCATCATTCTAGATTTTGTTCAAGTATCCTATTCATCCTGCACTAGCATTCATTCTTTGTTGCTTTGCTTCAATACCCACATGCATTAGCCAAATAAGGCAGAATGCAAGTGCATCTTAAAAATGCTTGTGGCAATTTAAAAAACAAAACACACACTTACAACATAAAAATATGTTTTTTTATTCATCACTGTCATCATTAAAGCAGACTTTCAGCAGCCATACAAGTTACATTCTGTAGAGATAACTGGGCAAATGCCTATTTACAATTTGTTGACATACAGTAGATCGCCAAAATTGCACTGATCCACTTGTTTGGCTCTTCAATAAACTCCAGCCTATCTTAAACAGAACAATGGCAGGCAAGTTTTTCAATTCTGACACAGACTATAATTTCATGGAATTACACAATGGTCCCCCAAAACTGCTTCCAACAGCTCCCCCACATTTAGCAATTTTACACATTGCCATGTAAAAAACAGCAAGTTTTTTCTTCCACTGGAACTTAGTAAAATAAAGGCATAAAATCTGGCGTTCGGACAGCGAACATCTCCATTTATTTGATACAGCTTTATACACTGTTTTTTGTCAAATTTAATTTTAAACAGCATAATAAATAGACCCCTTAATCTCCAGCTATGTCATGTTGGCCAGGTCAGGGTGCATCAGCAGACAAGGAAGAATGTGGTAAGGAGCAGCAGCACCTCTTCACTTTCAGATGTTCTGCACTCTACCAGGGCTATCCTACCACAGAGAGTGCAATTGCACCGAACCTCTTCCAGCACTGGAAAGGTAAGCGAAATCCACCTTAGGGTGGCAAAGGGGAGAGAATTGCCTGTAGCCCCCTGCATGCTCTCCAGAAGGAATGGGAACATTGTCACCAAATATAGCCACTTTTGGAAATGGACAATAGTGGAGCTTGGTGTAGCTAAGCTACAGAGGGGACCATTGGGATTTTAATGTTAATCCAGGTGGAAGATAGAAAGGAGGATGGATATCTGGCTGTGGTAATGAAGGTTAATTTTTTCTCCATAATGTTATGCAGGGGGATACTGTGTATATGCAAGACAAACATTTGGAAACACCTTTCAATAAAATGTTTTCCAAGATGATAAAGCACAAATTCTTCAGCAGCGGGCTATTTATAAGTTTACTGTACAGATACTTTATTTGTGTATATACATGTTCAACAACAGATGTTGCCATGGGCTTATTCTCCAAAGTATGCTTTATTTCTTTTGATATTTTTCTTTATTTGTACAAGTGGCTGCAACCATATTCAAACTGGTTTCTACTGGCTTTAAACACAAAAAAACACAATGCCTGTGTAGTGCAAAAAACAATTATCTTTAAAGGGGGACATATTGTGTGAAAAACAATATTGTGCCAATGAAGTGTACTCATCTAAATATAGAAGGAATATAATATTATTTTCAGACCAAAGTGATAATTGCATACAAAAGTTTTTTTCCCGTTTATCCTATATATCTCCTTTAATGCATGGGTGTGCTCTTGTTTTGAACAATAATATCTATGCAAAACAGCTTTGTATTGCAGCTGCATGGGGTTAATAGCTGTTGGACCTGACTACACCTGGAAGCCAAAACTTCGGTTCTCACTTCTATAGCAAAATTAGGAGTTAGGAAGAACAGCTTTTCAAAAGGAAAATAAACACTAGCTAGCTATCTCTAAAATTCTAAACTACATAGTTTTTTGGATTTTTGTGTACAGGGTGTTTTAGACATTTGTAGATCACTCTGCCTGTGAATTTATTGAGGGGTTTATAAGCAAGTCTCCTTCTTGAATTGTGAACCTTTTTCTGTTTAGTATGTAAGCTATAGTACTTGCACGTTTATTGATATTTATTATCGTGATAAGCAATTATACTATCAAGGGGTTCATTAGCTCATCGTCTCTAGGATCTCCATGGATCATAGTGGTTGGCATTTCTGTCTTGTAGTAGAGGTTCCCCTGGATTCAGCTTCAGAGAGCAACCTTCATGGCTCATGACAGGCTCATTGACTTATGATGAATCTGCCCAATGGCATGATTTCATAGGTCAGTATACAGGGAAACAGCAGAACAAGGAACTGTCAGTTAGGGGTCTAGTGTGCTCAGATTTCAAAATGCAAATGTGTTGATTTAAAACATTTCTAATATATATGCTGCCTCCTTTATTGGTTTTGCAAGAACATGTCTATTCAACATAAAAAAAAACATAAAGAATGATAAGTCTGAAGGCACATGGAGTTAATTTTTGTACTAGTAATTTGAACCCACTTTGGTGGTAAGAAAGCATGCACTATTGTTTCACATGTGAATAGAAATACCTTACTGTTAACTGATTTGACCAGAACAATGTGCATTAAATAAAACAATGTAAGTTTTCAGGCTTCAGCAGGTACAACCAGTTCAGGTGTACCCACTGTTAACCTGGAGCAAGGCTAGTAGTATATATAGAAGTTACTGGGCTCCACAGAAAAATCAGGTTAGTGGCCTCCTACAATTTGGAAATCTGACATTTTTATAACACTGGAGAATCTTAAACTAAGCCTTGGTAGCAATTATATAAAAGTAGACTGAACAGGTACAAATGTTATTCAATGTAACAAAGTAGTCACACACACACACACACACACACACACAATATTTTCCTATGCTTGGCCAGGTAAACAAATGAGTAGATCAATGCAATATACATGTAATTAGACAAACTTTACCTATACTTTGGTATTATACCGGAGGGTTGGATGTTCCATGTTTATGTAGAATGTTAGTGTGGGTGTGCTATAGTTTATTCATTTCTTCAGCAGTAATAACAGCAGCAAGCAGAGAGGCTATGAAGCATAAAGCATGCCTCCCCATCCCACTGTGTAATTACAAGAAAGCAGGACTCAATTTAGCAAATGTGTTGCACTGATTTAATAGGCTTCATGGGAAAATAAAATCAATTTGTAGTCCATACAAACATGTAACATGTTTTCTAAGCCAGTTTTTCTGCCAGTAATTGTAGAGTGACTGTTGGATAGCCAGATCTTTGTTTGAATTTTATTTTCCGAAGACACAATGTGCTAAGGTGGTGTAGATAGTTCAAATACATCTTTTAGAGCAGTGGTAGCTGAAATGGTGTTACAGTTCTCTGTCACTTTCATTTCCAGTGTATTGTACTTATATAGAGGTTGTCATTGAAAGCTATTGCTACTGAGTGCTAAAATAAGACAGTACTTTGCTATTAACCACGTACCTGCCACATATTACAAGTTTACATTGCTACAGCTGCAGTCAGTCTCTAGACTTACATCCCACGTTTCATCAGATTCTCTCTGATGAAATTTTTTTGCACATTTTTCTATTTGCTTTATGAATATGTGATAATCATAATTTGCTTTGGACTTGGAAACATTTTGCAGTACTTCTCTCCACAAAGACTTGTAACCCTTTCTTGGCACATTCACTTAATATTGGCTGTAATGTCAGGAGAGATTTGTTCTCAGAGTAATATTGATACTGGGAACTGGGAACAGCACAGAGCCTCCGCCTAGTGGACACTGAGGAACACACTTCTAGGGGATTTCCACTAGGAAATAATGACACACGGGTTGCAGCAAAATCAAACTTTATATAACTTTGAAATAGAAAGTAGAACAGCTTAGGGAGGACTGACAATCCTGTCCTGAGGAACTTGTGTGGGCTATCCATGGCTGGCACAGTCTCTGTACTTGCCCAGCCCCAACTTTGATCCGGATAGACCCCCAACCCTTTAATCAGTTCAGTCCCTTCCCAAAGAGCTCTTAATTCCCCCCAGGTAGCGCTACCTGCCCCAGAGTATCTTCCCCGTTGAAAGGGTGGCTGCTTCCACGTAGCAGGTAACCAGGCAATACCTGTTCACTCAGGGGACACAATCTCAGAGTTCCACAGAGGACTTTATACTCCCTGGCAGTCCAGCAGACTTTTATACTTTCTAGTCTGAACTCACACAGTTTGTGTTGACTGCTCACTCTGGGTCTCTATCTCTGTACTGGCAAACAACAGCAGGGGCTCCCTTTATAAGCTGCTGGGCCCGCCCCTAGATTTTTGGCTCCAAAGCTTAGGCACACCTCTCCCAGACGTGCACTGGGGCAGCCAGCCAACCAGATCCCTCCCCAGGCTGTAGCTAGGTTGGATGAGATCACAAACTGAGAAACAGGGGACAGGGTTCTCTGATCCCCTACAGACTAGAAATCTAAAGGGCAATA
This sequence comes from Xenopus tropicalis, assembly GCF_000004195.4. Classification (NCBI taxonomy): domain Eukaryota; kingdom Metazoa; phylum Chordata; class Amphibia; order Anura; family Pipidae; genus Xenopus; species Xenopus tropicalis. The sequence continues at coordinate 82,608,355 of NC_030680.2, read as the reverse complement.
AGTTTTAGGAACTTTGGAACTCTTTGTCACATAGAGAGTTTTTATTAGTTGACCTTTGAGTTCTTATATATCACTGTAAAAAAACCCAAGAGTAATATTTTTACTTGTGTTTTCTTGAATTGACTGCATTTTTTTTTAATCCACTATTTTGTTCTAAATGATATGAAGCTTGCCAGGTTTTAGTTCATGAACTTTATACTCCTTACTGCTCATGAATAAAAAAAATGATCATGAAAAAAATGTAATCAATGCAAGAAAATGCAAGTGAAATTAAGGTTACTCCCATGATTTCATACATCTATATGCAGGAACCTAAAGGTTGACTAATAACAAACCTCCTAATTTGTCCACACCCACAGCAACGGGGGCCAGATAGTACTGCTAATATGAATAAACAATGCAACTTCTGCACAGCTTTGCCAGTGTATCTTATTTGCACATAATTCACTAAATTGTGAAATTATTCCCTGCCCTGTGTCTAAATTCCTGGAATAACTGTATTCTCTTTGATCATTGAATGCCCCTGCTCGACCATTACTAGAGGATAAGTGTAGCACCCTCAAATAAAATACATTTGTATATGAACAAAAATACAAAAATAATACTTTACCAATGCCTGGGTACAGTTCACAAAGAAAAATTAATAGAGATTGATTTGCAGGAACTGCTCACACTGGACTTATTAAAAAATGTATTGTTTTTAAAAACTACAATACAATGATCTTTTAAGTCCTTTGTGAGTGGTTCCTCCAACTGAATCTCTCTCCATTTCCCTGTATATAAATATAACCTCCACAAATATAGCTATAATTCATTCATTCCAATCTGTATTCACTCAGCCATTTGTGTTTATTTTATGTATGTAACAAGAGCATATATGTAAAGCTATTATAGACACAGTTACAGAAAGGGAAGTGTTTGGCAGCATGCTATAAATCAGCGTTTTTCAACCACTGTTCCGCGGCACACTAGTGTGCCGCGAGATGTTGCCTGGTGTGCCGTAGGCAGGGCACCAATGTACTAGGGGGGCACTGCTCTTGGCACCAATGTACTAGGGGGGCACTGCTGCTGGGCACCAATGTACTAGGGGGGCACTGCTCTTGGCACCAATGTACTAGGGGGCACTGCTGCTGGGCACCAATGTACTAGGGGGGCACTGCTGCTGGGCACAGAGTTAAATTTTTTAACATTTTCTAATGGTGGTGTGCCTCGTGATTTTTTTCATGAAACAAGTGTGCCTTTGCCCAAAAAAGGTTGAAAAACACTGCTATAAATTATTTACAATATTAAGGTAATGTATATAGAACTAATCAAAATAAGCCATTGCAGACACCTAATTATGTAAAAACATTTGTTAGATGTCATCGTATACGTATATATCAGTAAATATTGCTGTTTTGCATCTTTTCTCTTGAGCCACCATTTTGTGATGGTATGTGTGCTCCCTCAGAGATCACATGACCAGAAATAATGCAACTGTAGCTGAAAGAAATGTGGTAACAAAAGACAAAGTTCTCTCTTGTGATGTGGCCTAGAATGTATGTGTGCCCTGGTTTGTTTGTGTGCACCGTGAATCGTACGATCCCAGGAGGCAACCCTTTATTTTTAAAATGGCAATTTTCTATTTAGGTTTACCCAGTGGCACATACTACTAAAAACTATATTTATATGAAAATGGTTTTACATATGAACTGGTTTTTGCAATATATTTTCAAAGAGACCTACATTGTTCAGTGGTATATTTTTCCTTTAAATAATGTAGAGTCTAAACTTTATATAAAGTGAGAGTTAGGGCTTTTACTTTCTGAATGGATTTGGGCATGAGCCTTTGATGGTTTATGATTACACTAAGCTATAGTGATTTTTATCAGACTGGAAGTAAATTAATGCTATTATTGATGTAACGATCATGTTTCCAAACATCTTTATCTATTTAAAATACAGTAAACCTTTTAGGTACAAAGGGAAAATAAGAACCACACTACACACGTAAAAATAAAAAAAGATAAAACATCAGTGAAACCCAACCGAAGAATATAATGTAACTAGACACACTTGCATTCAGCCAATGATTGTGTTACTTGTCAATTAAGCCATGTCTGCAGACAGTGAGCTCAGCTTCCTAAAGCCTATGCGGACTTCTTGAATCTAAGTAACCACTGACTGCTACCATAGAAGCAGACAGTTTAATAGTAATAGATAACAATTAGACTGTTACATCTTGATTGTCACAATCAGTGTTTTGTTACAGTGTGTTGCATGCAAGGCTGACTTCCACTAGTCTGGGTCTGATCAGATCATCAGAGTAAAGCTGGCCATACACACACTGATAATATTGTAAATAATATTATAAACCTCATTTTGTACGATATTCGGTGCATGTATGGCAACTCGGCGAGGAGACCGATATCGGCTGCTGATATCGGTCGACTCGCCGATCAGCGATTTTGATTGGGCGCCATTGAAGGCGCCTGAGCAAAATCTTCCTTCAGGGCTGAATGTCAGTGGAGGGTTGGAACCATCAAAGATCGAAAATCAACACATGTGTGGCCAGCTTAAGATTAGATCGTTATGTGGTAAGAGATGCAACATTTGCTCCAGGTATAGAAACCTATAGTATCTAATCAGATGTAAATGCTACCTGCTGGTTGGCCGCTAAGGGTTAATAAATTAATTCTATGTTTAATTACAATATAAATACAATATATATAAATACAATATATATATATAATTTGCCTTGGAAAAGGGCATTTCCATAGACAACTACAGAACAGGTTTGTTTGTTTGTTTGTTTATGAGCAATGGGGTGCAGTTCTATGGAAGGGAAGGAGCACTGTGCACAAAACTGATTATAGGGATTATTTACAATTTACAATTGTGCCAAGCACAAATCCCTGCATTATGATAAAAAAACATGGGATTTGCCTATGAAATTTCATTTTGTGCACTGCACTTGAATTTGTAAATAAACTGCGATGATCTAATACTTAACTGTCTAAAACAAATAAATGGAATATATAAAGAAGTCATATTTGACTTAAAAAATAAAAAGAGTAAGACAAAAATGCAATATACTGGTCCACAGAGGAATAATAGCAATATCTGCAGCCATCTACACAGCTGCCTGAATGCTGTAATAGAATAAATGTCTAGCAAATTAACTTTGTATGTTCTGTTTCATGTGACAGCAGTTCCAATAGTTAATGTATACATATTGTCTGCTAAAGAGAATACTAACTTCGCTATGGGTGATAAATAATGTAACTGTCTTTCAACAGGTTATAATAAAACCTTTGATTTATTACCCTTAGAATGCAGTAATAAATAAATAACTTGTGAGTATTCTAACACTGGTGACTTATACTGTAACATTGCTTAATTATAGGGCAGGCTGTTCTCATAGTTTAAATTGATAACATTATTTATTATGCAGGGTTATTTCTGTAGAAGGTTTGTGTTCACTCACACAATACACACATTGTTTTGGATGAAGTACCTATAATGTGTATGTTTTATGTATAGGCTGACTGTATATTTATATAAACTCTATAATCTGGGTAGGGTGTTAACAGTAACCTCAGCGCTGTTCCAGTATATTGAATTCCATTTAAAGCCTGGGAAATGAAATGGATGTTTAATCTTATCTGCACTGCAGTATATTGAAAATAGTTAAAAAAAAAAAAAAAAACCGAGGGGGAAATTGCTGTTCTGTGATACTTTTGGCCCTTTATATGCTCTTTTTCAAAGACATGCTTCATTTGACAGACTTTGCACAAATACTGCTGTTATCATCTTGGATTTATTTCTCCCACCCTTAGTGCTTCACAGTGCTGACTCTACTTAATAAATAAATCACTCAGACCTGCTTCATGAATTTGGGACCTATAAACCTAGATTTATATAAGTGACAGTATTCTAGTGATCAATTAGTAACTTAAAATGGTTAGAGAAATGAATCAGTGACTCTGCCTGTAAGCAACCTAAACATTTTCATAATTTTTATCCTCTCTTAATTATAAGACTTAAGAACATTTAAGTTAAGTAGTTGGTGTAATTTTTTTTTCCAACCTCCCTTGATGACCATTAATCTTGTAATTTATCCTCATCACTTTCTATAGACAATATACAAATTCTATACACAATATACAAATTTCATAATTTACAGTTTTTTTCATCTTCAAAATATTGCCTTTTCGTGTGCTTTATGCACATCCAATGACAGTCTCCATTTTACTGTTATTTTAGGCTTAATCCCTTAATCTTGGTCCCACATCCCAGCCGAATTTCCTCCTGCAGTCTCCATATATAACATATACCTATGCTAAATCAGTTTAAACTACTTTAGTCCTCTCCAGTCCCTGCCTCCTCCCTTGACCCAGTGTTCATATTAACTGTATTGTAACTGTATTCATGCTAATAAGGTTCTTATTTTTGTAATACTATCATTAGCAAGGTAATACCTCAGGCTGCCTATTAGTAGGGGGCCATGGGCTGCATTCAGACCCCTTATACCCAGATTGGGTTTAATGGGTATAAACAGACAATGGTGTATTTGGATACATGGTACACTCTAGCTACAATAACACTGATGCTTTGGGTGCCATTAATTCTTATCCATCTATTAATAAACAGGCAATACAAATAACTGGTAAAAACTCTCAGAGGCAATATTCCTAATATTCCTCCACAATCCATTGTGTTCGTGTTCTGCTGGCCCTGCCACCAAGTACTAATGCCACTATGTTTTCTGGTGAATATATGAATATTGTACTAAAAAGACTAAAAACTTCCACATAATTACAGTGGATTTGGGCCCTCCACAACAGATACTGATTTCATTTGCCTGTGATTTAGTTGGAACAACATTATGCGCCTATGGGAGCAACAGGCAAACAGGGCCCTGTATTTACCGCATGGCCAAGGTTGGTGTTAGGCACAGGGCTGCCTTGTTTTGGAGTGCTGTGTGCACTGCCTCTTGCTTGGTGCAACCAATACATTGGCATTTATAGATGAATGCAGGTTAGACACAATTCTGAAACTCTTATTGATGGATCATAGACTAAAGATGCTTGATGCACATTTGAAAAGATACTTGACAGAGGGTCAGAACTTAAAATCCCAAAGTCATATAAAATATAATACAATCAATAACTTCTTAGAAAATCCCCTGAAGTGTAACTAATCACAGGAGAAATTATAGGTACAACAAGCTACGCCTAATGTACAGCCATAGGAAATGAGCCTTGAAAAATGAATGATCAATATAACATGCATGGGAATATCTTCGCATTAGGGGTGAATAAAAACACTAGCAAGTTTACGTTCAAATGAACAGCTATAGATATACCACAGTTATATATTTTGCAATAATATTTATTCACAAGGGGACACTATCATCACAAAACTCAGCTTTATATTTAGCTTTTTTTAAAAAATAGAATGTACATTTATAACATGGATTAGGGCTCCTGCACCCATTTTTTATTTAACTATTTGTACAGCTCACCAAACAATGCCCAGTTAGCATTGTCTTATTTTCAAAGTTTCGAGGTGCCCTAAACTAAACTAAAGTTCTATATTCCCAAGCGAACCAAGAAATAGTATTGGTTTTTTTACTTATGTGCAATTGCCAAGTTTTTTTTACCCATAAAGTAGTGTCTTTCCCATAGTTCCAGCACCATTGCAGACATTGATGTGTCAAAATTAGAAAAGGGTGCATGTTGTTGCAAGTACCTTTTATGAATGGGTTTTTTTCATGCAACTGACTGCAGCCAAGTGCAACTGTGGGGTAATTAAATTACCCCTGTTATCAATACATATCAGTACATTTTCAATTAACTCTGTCTGCTCTTATCTATGATTCTCCTGCATCTTGCCAATACTGTGCTCTGATTTTTACTAACAAGGCATCATTATTACATGTATACAGAGCAGAACAAATATATATTGAGAATAATTAGCGGTTTACTCTGGCTATACACACATATTTTCATCCAGTAGAACAATAGAGCAGACCTAATTACATTAGCGTGTTATAGAAATAGAAACTAATGGTAAATTAAACGCTGCCTAGTCTAGCAAACATTTTTAATTAATCTTTGTTAGTTTTTATGAAGCTCACTTCTTCCCGCTTTTCGCCAGTCATTTGGTTTTATCACAAAAAGTTCAGCTGCAATGAATAATGGACAAATTATTTTATAACAGTGTAAACTGCAGTGTCCACATAATATGGGAAGTCCCAGGCTGCAGTACATTTTATGTCATGAGCAATCTGGTTAGAAATCATTTAGCCAAACATATGAATCAGACACAGTAAAAATTAGATTTCCCCAGAAGTTCAGCTGAAACACATGCCTGCTTTGCTGCTGCTGTGTTAGACGAAAGCCTTAGAAACCACATGCTGAAGGGATGTTTTATAAGTAAAACTTTTTAAATAACTGTTTTACATGCAGTATGGGCCTTAATAATTCTTGCTAGACTCAACAGAGTATGGAAATCATTTGTGAGTTAAAACCACAAATCAGGCCTATTGATCACCATTCAAACTAATTTTCTGTACCAACTGTTTTGATTCTGGCACAAAGAAACACTGTATTGAGCACTTGACCAGCAGCATTTCCTTTCTGCTCTCAGTTATTATATAAATAAAATGATTCCCGGAAGAAAACGTTATAATGAGAAAATATGAAGAAAAACACACTTATTAAACACCTGCCTTGGGCTACCAATTTCTGTAGGGGAAAGGTAAGAAAATACATTTATTAAAATGACATAAAGAAATCATTTCAGCCATTACTCAGTGGCATTTAACATCAATATTGTAACACCTAGTAGACCAATGCCTTAGTGCCAGATGTTGTGCTATGCTCTAGGCCAGTGATCCCCAACCAATGGCTCATGAGCAACATGTTGCTCCCTAACCCCTTGGATGTTGCTCCCAGTGGCCTCAAAGCAGGTGATTATTTTTGAACTTCTGGTAAGGAGGCAAGTTATGGTTGCATAAAAACCAAGTATAATACCAAGCAGAGCCTTCTGTAGGCTGCCAGTCCACATAGGGGCTATAAAGTAGCCAATTATAGCTCTTATTGCTACTCCTAGAAACCTTTTTCATGATTGTGTTGCTCCCCAACACTTTTTCCATTTAAATGTTGCTCACGGGTGAAAAAGGTTGGGGATCCCTGCTCTAGGCACAACATTTACAACTGCCATAAACCTCCAGGTCTTTTTGAACTCTGTTCCCCCCTGCTAATAGAGCCATGTATTTGTAAACCAAACTGGAGATAGAAAAGCATGAAAATGTGTAGAATTTATGAAAGTTCAAAGTTACTAAAGTCCTGCACTTTATTTGCTAATAACACATATAAGTGCCCCTGAAGTAATGAATGTATACCAATATACCAAGGGTGTATTAATGGCCACAGGGGTTTTTAATGATGCACAGGTCAGCTGTTTGGGGAGTACTGAAGATCCAAAAAGCTAGTCTGAAAACCTGGTCTGTGATGTGCGTGGCAAGGCACATACCAAAGGAGTCATTCTTGACCCCAGGGGGCACAAGTGCAAGAGCATTAAAAACGCATAAAAGTGTGCTCTTAGTGCTGATTCTGGGAGTACTTGCACCCAGAGCCCCCATCAGGGGGCATAGGGGGGACTGTTGGACGGTTCTCCTTTAAAGAAAAATTGATTGGTTGCTCCCTGTGCATATGTGTGACATCAGTACACATGGGGTGCAACCTTATAAAAGAGCGGATGCAGCAGGGAGCCGGGGGACATAGCAAGAGGACACATTCAGAGGAAGCAGGTGGACACTGAGAAGCAGGTGGACACTGAGGGGGGGAGCTGGAGGATGCTGGGGGGAGCAGGATAAGCCACAGGAGGACACTGGGGGGGAGCTGGAAGATGCTGGGGAGGACACTGGGAGGGAGCTGGAGGATGCTAGGGGGGAGCTGTAGGATGCTAGCGGGCAGCTGTAGGATGCTGGGGAGGACGCTGGAGGATGTTAGGGGGGAGCAGGAGGATGCTGGGGAGGATGCTGGGGGGAGCAAGATGCAGTGGGGAGTGGGCCATAGTATGAGGATACTGGGGGAGGAGCAGCAATGTTTTAGGGGGGCCCTGGCTACCAATGTCTGTGTGTCCTTTGTACTGATGGGAGGGGTCACTGGAGGAGGGGCAGGTTTTGTTATGAGTTTAATTCATATTTATAGCATTAGCGCGAATACAATTACCTAAATAAAATTGTTTTTTTTTTTAAATGTATGTTTGTGAACAGTTTGTTTAATTTCTGCCTGTTTAGCAAATTTTAAGTAGAGCAGCACATTCATAGCAGAGCATTTTTTTTTTCAAGCAAACTTGTTGCTTTCAGTGCAACATGTAACAATGAGTGGTCTGTACTTAACTTGTTAGTCTGGTACATATAATTATCATCATGGAACAGCACTGGAATAAAGCGAGTTTGTCAAGTTCAAGAGGTTTATTTTAGGATTTGCTATGTGTAGATCTTTGTGTTATTTTGTAATTTGGCAAAGTAAAGCAGAAATATTTCCACTGTTGTAAAAGTCCTTGATAAATGATTGCTCATTTTAAACCAGAAGTCACCAGACATCATTCTATTAATCCCTGCACAAATAGACAAATGATCTATAAGAGTTATCTAATGCAGTAATTACCTGGCTCCATTCACTGGATGGCTTCACTATGGTTAGGCTGACTAAATTGCCTAAACTGAATTTAATGCTGTTTCTTTGCAATGTTTTACAACAGTCCAGACTGTGCAGTGATAAAGTTACTACTGTATATATACAAACAGATATAAACACTGTATGTACAGTTACTGCAAATTGACATGTTAAAGAAAGCATGCTAGTTTTCAGATGCCATCATAGAAACAGGAAATCAGGCATGGGATTAATAGAATGTATATCTGTTCTATTCAGCTAAGGATCAAGAAGATTTGTGCAAACATTGACATTAACTATACTTTGGCCTCTTGAGAGTTTCCTAGGTAATATAATTACTGTCTCACCCATTTGCACCACGCCTGTGTCGTCTTCTGTCTCACCCATAACACACCACACCTACAACTCATTCCTTTAACACTTAAAGTGATGTGGAAAGTAAAATCTACAAATCTAAATTACTGTTTTGTAACCTCGCCAAATGAGCAAATCTTACCGTGTATGGCCACCTTTGTTTTTTATGGGCATCTGTGCTCTCTTGTGCGTTCTATTTGTTGCATTATTGGTAGTAGATACAGACAGACTGTAGTTGTTAGCATAGACAGAGAGTGTACATGTGGAACATCTCTTCCATATGTTGTTTACAGTTCAAACAATATGGATGTTTGAGGACTCTATTAGCTCTTGCTCTACAATTTACACTGTGCAAATTCTTACTGAGAAACCCACCCTGCCAGCTCCACATAAGTAACAGTCTCCTTGGAATGTCCTGGTTATCTGTGGCAATCAATTTGGGCTCAGTCATTTCCCTGATCCCATCACAGATTCCTAAAGTAACTTTTTCCCTATCTTTCTTACTGCTGGGAATACATGAAACGCAAGCAGAACCTGGAAAAGGTAGGAAAGAGTTAATGCTCTGTGCCCCAGAAAGGGCTAAGGGCCAACCAAGGTCAGGGCCCACCGGGGCACAAGTCCCTGTATTCCGGCAAGCCTGACACTGAACGTGACCCTGGATTTTGACCAATCCCCAAGGATGCTACATTAATTGTAAGCATGAATCTTTTAGCTCCAAAAAGGTAGATAATGAAATCTATATTTAGTAAACATTAGCCTGTGTGCAGGCTTTGTGCAGGCAAGAATACTAAAAATATTAATAGGCTTTAAGCAAACAGACTGTTTTGTGGCTTAAAATCTACATCAGTGCTGTTTAGCTGGAGGCCCATGGGTAGATGTAGCCCATCAAAGCGTTCATTTAACATCTACTGTACCTTTTCCATGGTCTTGTAGATTGTAAGCTCTTTTGGGCAGGGCCCTCTTCACCTCTTGTATCGGTTATTGATTGCTTTATATGTTACTCTGTATGTCCAATGTATGTAACCCACTTATTGTACAGCGCTGCGGAATATGTTGGCGCTTTATAAATAAATGTTAATGTAATGTAATGTCTTAATAAACTTTTTGTGACAATTTTTTTTGTCAGCTCACAAACATGTAGTATATTTAGCTAAATACAGTGAATGTCAGACTGAAGTTCTTGTCTAGAACCAGATTTGGGATGCATCAGTAGGATAATGCTACTTGTTAAAATATGCTAGCAGAGCTCAAGACTGTGTTTCTCTGCTGACTTGCCAGAGGCATTACCCCAGATGTTATCTGAATTCAAATACTTATCCTCAAGCTTATGAGTTTTGCTCCTAAGCAACTTAAAGCCAAAAAACAGATTCAGGCATAATCAGTGAAGAAAAAGAGAGTGGGCGTGTTGTGGAAATGACCCTATGCAAGTGGATAGGAGGAAAGGAGCAGCAAAGTAATAACATAAAGACACAAGTTGTGTAACAGTTAGTGGAAGGACATATATAAAATTTGGTAGCAAAATGAAGGACACATAAGGGTTGATTCACTAAAGTGCGATAATACTTATCGCATACTTTTTTGCGTTAAAATAGATGCGGAAAAAAGGCACGATTCGCTAAAGTATTATCGCATGCGTTAAGTCACATATTGTGTGTGTTAATTAGCGCACAAAACCACATGCGTTAATTTTACCACAACACGCACTTTAGTGAATCAGCCCTATAATCTTTGCCTTTTGATAAAGCAGTTGGAAAAACATACATCAGGGCAAACCATAATATATCTTGTTGTTAAAGGAACAGTAACACCAAAAAATGTATATATTTTAAAGAAATTAAACTATAATGTACTGCTGCCCTGCACTGGTAAAAATTGTGTGTTTGCTTCAGAAACATTACTAGAGATTATATAAACCCTGGTGTGTAGCCATGGGGGCAGCCATTCAAAAGAAGAAAAGGCACAGGCTATATAGCAGCTAACAGATAAACCCTGTAGCATACAATGGTTTCTTATCTGTTATCTGTTATGTAACCTGTGCCTTTTCTCCTTTTTTCCAGCTTGAATGGCTGCCCCTATGGCTACTCAGCAGCTTATTTATATAAATTATAGTAGTGTTCCTGAAGCAAACACACAAGTTTTACCATTGCAGGGCAACAGTACATTATATTTCAATTACTTTAAAACACTTTCATTTTTTGGTGTTACTGTTCCTTTAACCATCAGGTGTTAAGGTATAATTTGGGTGTTGGTAAGTGCCTGTAGTGAGATTTTTTACTGGAGAGTAAGGATATTTTCATTTTAATTCAATGTCTATGTACTTTAACTAATTGCAAGTTATCTTGGGTTGTTTAGGACACAAAGCTCCTCACAACCAGTTTTAGGCAAGATAATTATTAAACCCACAGCCCTTGATGTCCTGCCTTCTCCCACTTGGTGGCATCTGTACGGCATAGCCAGCAATCAATTTCGTTAGTACAGGTATGGAATCCCTTATCCGGAAACCCATTATCCATAAAGTTCTGAATTACGGAAAGACCATCTTCCATAGACTCCATTATAAGCAAATAATTCCCATTTTTACAAATTTTTTAAAATGATTTCATTTTTCTCTGTAATAATTAAACAGTACCTTGTACTTGATCCAAATTAAGATATAATTAATCCTTATTGGAGGCAAAGCAAGCCTACTGGGTTTATATAATGTTTCAATGATTTTTAGCAGACTTAAGTTATGGAGATCCAAATTACAGAAAGATCCCTTATTCAGAAAACCCCAGGTCCCAAGCATTCTGGATAACAGGTCCCATATCTGTAGTTACTTTGGCAAGAAATACACCCTTCTGTCAATTTTCTGTTTCTAATTCCTTTTATTCTTAATAAATTTAGTGGTGGCGATTTAAGTTGATTCTGAATAAATAAGTATGGTTTTTGATGGCAGTTACAGTTATGGCAATTTTATTATGCTTGGGCAGTTTTAACCACTATATGAATTAGTTAAGTTAAATAATCTCACACAGGACACTGGCACTTTTAAATTTATTTAAACAGAGATTTTGGTACCTGCACTTTATCAGCTTATTTACATAAGAGGCCAGAGAGGGTTTCTGCTTTTCACGCGATGTTAATAGAAGCTGTAGCAGGTAAATAGTTTTAACCACTAAAAATGTTTTCATGACAGCAGAGGCATTCAAACGCCTTCCTCCTGCGTGCAGGTACACATGGGGTGTTTTGTCATCTGTGTGAAGTCACACTCCCCAAGGATGACAAAACACCTGAGATAACATGGCACATCACCTATGCCATTTGAATCATGCAATTGTGCAGAAATGCAGAAGAAAAGTTTTTCTCACAAAGTGATGGTGCAAACTGTATGGATGCAGCAATTCAGGTAAGGTGAAGCACAATAGCATTTTCTGGTGTTTTTTCGCCCATGGTGGCAAAATACCAATACATCCCATGTGTGCTTATTCTTAAAATAAATGGCAGGCAGTATGAACAGTTTTGGCTTTTTCTCCACTAAAATACAAGGTGCTTATTCCTCTGGTAAGACCTATTATTCCAAAGCAGAGAAGGATAACAGCGTAGAAACATATACCTCCTATCGGTTGAGGCAGATGAATCCTTCAGGAGACGTATCAGAGAGAGCTGTTATCTTGTTACCTGTTTAGTTTTGATGTAAGGGCTGACACATTTTTAAGCTGTTTACATGATATCAGCTGCTTTGGGAAAGGGGGCAGTGTTTGATATCACTCAACGTGCAGTGCAGCAGTAAAGAAAGACTGCAGTTTATCAGAGCAGTTTATCAGAGTCCAGGGACCCTTGGGAAACTAAGAAAAATGTCAAATATTCATTTCAGTACAATATTATGTGTCTATAATGTTTTGCTATGACAGTATACCTTCAAGTTTTGAAGCTTGCTTGTGCCTACTAGATGTAGACTACTGTCTAAGAATTTCTGCACAACCAACCTGTCTTGTTTTTATGCTTTTTATATTTTGTAGTCTTAAAAATGAATACTGTCTCATGTGGAACAAAGGGTATGTTTTTAAAAACAGCACCTGATGCTAAACCAATGGAAGATATAATGCTTTAGTCAGCCGATCTCTACTCACTCTGTGACTGGATATTTTAGCTCCTTATTGCTTGTAATTTTTAATGTTTCTTCCTTATGTGTTGTTGCTTCCTCTCCACAATTCCTAGTATGTAGAAGTGTTATCACAGTAAGTTTATCCCCGTAACAAACTTTCACCAGCCCCCCAAAATGGCTGAGAACACACACATCACCCATATTAAGCGTAATGGACTAGGACAGAGTTTTATGGAAGTGATAGAAAATCATTTTGGGCCATCTTTTTCATTCTGTTAAGTTTTTCGTGTGAAACATGAATCATAATATCTGGTCTCAATGGTTTCATTGGTTTCCTAGAAGAACACTATGTTAGCCTAGTAAAGCTCCGTATTACTAGCCCATCATAATTTACTAGATAAAGGAACAGCTGTTGGAGATCTACTATACTGTTCAGTAACAGTATAATAGATCTCCAACAGCTGTCTTTGATATGTGCACTATAATGAAATCAGTCACATTTTATGGTGTCTTTAGTCAATAATGTTACATTAGATATGGCTTATATTCACTTTTAATGATCTGTAAAAAACAGGTAGAGCATTCATGTATTTTTCCAATTCAAGCTACAGTAGGTGGCTATTTGTTCTAAAGCAAACAATGTGACAATAATGGTTCTGGGTTCCCAAGGGTGCCCAGTGCAGACAAATAGCCTTGTAGAGCTAAAGATAAATGTCAGAAAGTCTAGCAAAGAAATTAAAGTATGCTTTATTAAAAATATTAATTATTTATTGTACAGATTTGTAAACAGTGACAGTCTTTGAAATCTGTTTTCTTCAGCTGCATTATTGCTTTGTGCTTCACTCACTGAATATTAGAGCAGTCAGTTTAAGTGATGTTCTGCCTAAAAGCCTGTTGTTAGTGGGAGAGCCAACTCTGCATAATGAATGTCAGTATAATCTGGAGAGATAGTCATTTTCTTTAATCTGAATCATTCTCTTAAATTCTACATTAAAGGAGTGAAATACAAGTAAGATATTCTTGACATACTTAAACAGGGTGATTTGACATAAAATCATGCCCTTTTATAAAGCTGTTTCATTTTTACTCAAAATATAATAGTGGTATGGTTTTCTGCTATTTTATGACACATTTAAGGTTCACATTTAACTTTTGCAGTTTACTTAATTATATTTTACATGAGCCATTTTCAAACTTTTTCTCTACTTTTTCAGTAGCAGTGGCTCTCTCCTTGCAACCATACTATGCACCCCTTGGTTGTTTAGTGTTCTTCTGATGGTGGACTCATGAAAACTGACATTTGCCAATGCATTAAAGGGGACCTTTCACCCTATGAAATAATTCCAAATTCTTTTCTATTGTAAAGTAAACTCCACTAAATAATATCAGTCTTGGAATTACACAAGCAGTCACCTTTTTGTTGACACTGTTATTAAGACAAGCTTTGTATCGCCCCAAACTCTGGTGTATGTACCAGAATAGGGGAACCTGGTGCAGATGTCTATGCACTGGCTACACAATTCGATAGAAGTGAGGAGGAAAGTGAGTGCTGAATGGAACGTGAAAGTAATTGTCTCTCCGGCCTCAGGTTTGGGATGTCAAGGGGTCCTTACAAAGTTCAACTGGACCATTTCTTATCTCTCCTTACAATTCTTGGGCTGACTGGTCTGCGTTATAGAAGGAAGGCATAGAAGGAAGAAAAGAGGACTAGTGGGGGAGGGGTTAGTTCATATATTCAATCTTGTGGATATTTTAAATGTGGCACACAGATATCAGTGCTATTAATGTCTTAAATAAATTATAGGGGCCTTTTGTTTTGGATTTAGTTGTTAATGCCCTTTGAACATAGGTTGTGGCATAGATTACATGGATAGTAGAGGAAAAATGTCCTCAGAAGAAAAAATATATAATTTTAAACTTATGATGTGGAAATGTGAGTTTTAAGATGGTTTACTTATTTGAGTATGTGTGTGTAGCAGGCAGTCTTAACCCCACAGGCCATATATAGTACATTTATCAGGCAAGGGACAAGCTGATTTTGGGTAGAAGACACACAACCAAGTATTCTGAAGTTTTTATAAGGATAGGTAAGAGTTTCTAATGGCTTTTCTGTGTATAAACCTTGAATGCAATCATAGCAACTGACACAAATTGCAGTTTTCAATAACAGTTATTGTATTTGCTTTCAGTTTAAAACTTTTCTTTTTTTCCACTGTAAACCAATATGTTATATTGTCACTCTGGAGGGACTTTTTTCTGGAATTAACTTCCCTGTTCTGCCAAGCATAATCTATAACCAATAAAAATCTATATGTAGCACATAAAACTCAGAGAATTATGCTCATCCTCCGAATCCCTTAAAGAACTTCCACAACGATTTGTCTTGAATTGCTTAAATTGTATAATGTACAAATCTCTCTTTAGATACTATAATCCTTGAATTTATCCCCCACATTCTCTGGCAATACTGCTTTTGAGGTGTATTTCTAACTGCATTTATGGTAACTTTAGTAAAGCTATGTTTCCAAGAAAGCATTCTCACAAAATTTAAAAGCAGCTTTAAAAATAGACACAAGTTTCTAGAACAAGGTTCAGAGCCAAATTCAAAGCTAACCTCATCTTTTGAGTAAATGTAACTGCCTTGTTCTCTTTCATTAAAGGGTTTGTTCAAGTTAACTTTTAGAGAGAATATTTCGATACAACAATTGGTTATTTTACTTTTTGTTTAGCAGCCCACCTGTATGGAGTTTCAGCAGCTATCTGGTTGCTAGGGACCAAATTATCTTAGTAACCAGAAAGTGGTTTAAATGAGAAACTGGTATGAACAGAAGAGGACCTGAATAGAAAAATAAGTTAGAAAAAGTAACAATAAAAAAATCAAAGTTTAGTATTTGTCCGCTAGGGTCAATGACCTCCATTTGAAAGCTGTAAAGAGTCAGAAGAAGGCAAATAATTCAAAAACTATAAAAAAAATAGATAGTGAAGTTAGATAGTTAGTGAAGAGTAATTGAAGAGTTGCTTAGAATACTAAACATACGAAAAATTAACTTAAAGGTGAACCACTTCTCTAAGCATCTTAAATTACTTACCATTATTGAGTTTTGTATTTGTCATGGTCTTCTTTTGGCACCACTGGATAAATCCTCCATCAGTAGGTAAAAAAATGAAATGGGGAAAAAGACTTTCTGTGGAATTACACTTATAATGCCACCCAAAATGTACAGCTGCCTCATTGAATACATTGCTGCCTGTGTTCAGCAGAGTAGTATTCATGAGGGGTGGGTTGGAAGAGGCATGCAAATGGTAAAAATGGGACTTGCCTGTGCCCAATGACACTGTTGTTTGTATCTGGTGCCAAATTATATCTGCTGTGATATGCAGAACTCAGTCAGACCCGGGAGGTAAGTGCTCCCTGAGTGAGTATTTAGTTCTCTTCCACTTCTTTCCCAGGTCTAAGTAAACAACCCCTTAAATCTCTAGACACCATATTTAGGGGCACATTTAATAATCTATGAACGTCCGAAAAGCCTTATGAATGCATTTTTTTTGTAATGATCGGTATTTTGCGATTTTTTCAAAAATTGTCACGACTTTTTCGTAGCCGTTACGACTTTTTCGTAAATTGTCGCGACTTTTTCGTAACGTTACGACTTGCGCGAATTGTCGCGACTTTTTCGTAGCTGTCGCGCTGAGTACGAAAGTTTCGGATTCATTCAAGCTTCAGTATCGTGACTTTCCTTGGGCCAGGTTGGAGCTGCAGAGTGCCATTGAGTGCTATGGGAGGCTTCCAAAATCATGCAAAGTCTGAAAGTTTTGCCCGCCGTTTACAAGCGCTCAATACGAAAAAGTTGCAACAATATCCGAGCAAATCGTAACGGCTACGAAAAAGTCGCGACAATTCGCGCAAGTCGTAACGGCTACGAAAAAGTCACGACAATGTACGAAAACGTAACGGTGATGAACAAATCGCAAAAAATACGAAAAAGTCACAAAATGTTTGTTTCCAATCCAAATTTTTCCCATTCGGATTCATGGATTAGTAAATCAGCCACATAGTGTCCCTCAGTTATCTATATTACAAATATTAGTGAGAAAATCATTGAGTTTCTTTGGTTGTTCCACTGGTTCAGTGCTCTTGTAGATGATTGCAGAAGCACTTTACACTTTACAAGTTGAAGTAATGGTATTGGGAAAAAACAAAAACCCTTCTTCAGATCAGGAGAGATTCAGGACAAAACCTGGTGACAAATTTACAAATTTAGAATTGGAATAGCCTTTTTTCTGCATATTTCATGAATTCTTGCTTTTAGTCAGTTTTATCTACTGTATTTGCATTTCCAGGCTCCATGATTTATGTTTCTATGGTTTAAGTACACATATCTTCTTTTAACCTGAGGTCCCTTACTCTCTCTATTGCCCGCAGCGAAAAGTTAAAGACCATGTCACATAAATCTTTAATTATTCACTCTGTTGATGGTTAATTTAGCAATGTACTCTTTAGAAATTCTCTTTTCTATTGCACAATGGATGAGCAGGTTAATCTGTTCCAAAGGAAGCCAATGTATTAGGGGAACATAAAATCATATCAATCTCTGCTTGTGCGAATATGCAAATTTTCATTTTTGCCTCCATAGGGATGATGGTCTTGCCGGGACCTGAAGTAGCGGCTGCTCTGCTTTAGCAGAGGCAGCAGCAGCTCATCTTCTGCCTAATTGGGTAAAGGCGCTCCCTAGTTTTCCTAATGTTCAGAGCCTCCAGCTTGGTCCAGTGGTTAAGGCATCCGCCTGCGATGCAGAAGGTCCAGGGTTCAATTCCCACCAGCACCACAAGGAGCCAAGCAGTAGATTGACAACCAAGCGTTAACTTCCTCTTCAAGGCATCTGCATTGGCAGATCTCCATCTAGTCACCCTTCTGGGGTTTACATAACCCCTCCCACCAACTCACTCCGGCATCCACATTATGGGGGTTCTCTATTGAGACTCCCTTTCACCACATTATGGGGTTCTCCATTCATTGAGCCTCCCTTTCATTGTCCTTTCAGGGTTTGCTTTGGCGATTACCCATCTAGCCATATCACTGCCATTCTGGGGGCTCAATTAACCCCTGAATGAGGCCATCCAGCTAGCCCAATTTGAGTGGGCACCCTTTGCCACTGTTGGGGTATCAGCCCACGGTTGGCCTTGATGGTTGCTTACCGAGGGCAGTGTCCTGAACAGAGCTCAGAAAGGGGTACAAGATTGCCTTGTTGGGGGCAGCGCTGTACACAAGACCAGGCGGGATGCCAAGTCGGGTTTCTGCGTGCGATAGGCGTCCGCTTGACTCTTTTCACTACCGAAAGAAGTGGCACCAAGTTGAAATCTAAGTATTGTCTCCTAACCGCACCACAGAGTGGTCTTTCATGCAGCTGTCTTACTAGGAAGAGCCCCTCAAAATCTGAGGGTGGGTGACCTAGAACGTAAGTCGAACAAACAGCCTCCAGATTGTCCCCCCTGGTCATTACAACAGATGGCGCAGCTGTGCCTTTACTTGGACAGCTGCCAAAAGGACGAGCAAGAACGTAAGTCAAGCCTCAACTTTCAGAGCTCGCCAGGTACTAGGTGCCGCGGCTTTTCCGAACCCTGGGTATCGGTTAAAACAATATGATGCCGAAAGGAAAACGAGACTGATAACTTAAGGTTAGGCATCTCTCCAAGAGAAAAAACGGGCCTCAAGCTATGCCGAGACCCGACGCAGTTGTGACTCATTATAGCGGCGTCTACAAAATTTAACTAGAGCTACTGGGACTTGAACCCAGGGCTCAGCAGACAGGGACAGACACCTACACTAGCACGCCCCAGAGAGAGCCGGGCAAGTGGGCCTTGCCGAAACCCAAAGAAACGGCCGTTTAACAATGCAGCCTGACGCAAAGAGAAACCTCTACTGTAAGCTCGGGTGAAGCTGGGATTCGAACTCGCAACCGTTCGGCTCAGAGACGAGCACTCTTAACCTGGCGCCACAGCCCCTGCATAGGCATGGTGGTCTTGCCGGGACCTGAAGTAGCGGTTGCTCTGCTTTAGCAGAAGCAGCAGCAGCTCATCTTCTGCCTAATTGGGTCAAGGCGCTCCCTAGTTTTCCTAATGTTCAGAGCCTCCAGCTTGGTCCAGTGGTTAAGGCATCCGCCTGCGGTGCAGAAGGTTCAGGGTTCAATTCCCACCAGCACCACAAGGAGCCAAGCAGAAGATTGACAACCAAGCACAACAGAAGGATCAGCCACAGAGACCCAATGGGCCCAAGGCACACAAAAAGATCAGCTGGAGAGAAACAATGGATCAATAACTCCTAGAAGCATCAGGTGGAGAGAAATGCACATGGTTCAGTGCCAAAGGAGCAGCAGGTGTGTTGGCAAAAAGGCTACCCCATAACAGGAAGGCTGCAGTGTTGAGTCAGCAAAGGCCCGGTGATGGAGAAAACTGCCGTAAATGGGGAGGGTTATGCATCTCCACCACCCTTAACCCAACATCAGAGCTGGTCCAAATAGAGGCCCTTATGCCTGGGTTACATTTTTCCCCAAGCTTCACAAATCCCTATGCTTTGGGGTTTCCTCATCTAGCCCCACCCCAAGTCACTGCCCCTCTTGGGTTAACTTCCTCTTCAAGGCATCTGCATTGGCAGATCTCCATCTAGTCACCCTTCTGGGGTTTACATAACCCCTCCCACCAACTCACTCCGGCATCCACATTATGGGGGTTCTCTATTGAGACTCCCTTTCACCACATTATGGGGTTCTCCATTCATTGAGCCTCCCTTTCATTGTCCTTTCAGGGTTTGCTTTGGCGATTACCCATCTAGCCATATCACTGCCATTCTGGGGCTCAATTAACCCCCGAACGAGGCCATCCAGCTAGCCCAATTTGATTGGGCACCCCTTGCCACTGTTGGGGTATCAGCCCACGGTTGGCCTTGATGGTTGCTTACCGAGGGCAGTGTCCTGAACATAGCTCAGAAAGGGGTACAAGATTGCCTTGTTGGGGGCAGCGCTGTACACAAGACCAGGCGGGATGCCAAGTCGGGTTTCTGCGTGCGATAGGCGTCCGCTTGACTCTTTTCACTACCGAAAGAAGTGGCACCAAGTTGAAATCTAAGTATTGTCTCCTAACCGCACCACAGAGTGGTCTTTCATGCAGCTGTCTTACTAGGAAGAGCCCCTCAAAATCTGAGGGTGGGTGACCTAGAACGTAAGTCGAACAAACAGCCTCCAGATTGTCCCCCCTGGTCATTACAACAGATGGCGCAGCTGTGCCTTTACTTGGACAGCTGCCAAAAGGACGAGCAAGAACGTAAGTCAAGCCTCAACTTTCAGAGCTCGCCAGGTACTAGGTGCCGCGGCTTTTCCGAACCCTGGGTATCGGTTAAAACAATATGATGCCGAAAGGAAAACGAGACTGATAACTTAAGGTTAGGCATCTCTCCAAGAGAAAAAACGGGCCTCAAGCTCTGCCGAGACCAACGTTCCCTCTAATTTTTTATAGGCTGTGTGCGCAAAAAATATCATCCGTGCGCATTTTAAAGCAAGATTAAATTTTGTGCGCTACAGAATGTTTGTTGGAGTTCAGTTATGGGCATTTTTGCGCAGGTCTTTCAGTTTGTCTAAATCAAGTTACAAAATTTAATTTTTGTGCACGCTATTTTAATTTGTGTGCGCGGGTTTGGAAAGTCGTGTGCGCGGGTTTGGAAAGTCGTGTGCGCGCGCACACGCGCACAGCTTAGAGGGAACAGTGGCCGAGACCCGACGCAGTTGTGACTCATTATAGCGGCGTCTACAAAATTCAACTAGAGCTACTGGGACTTGAACCCAGGGCTCAGCAGACAGGGACAGACACCTACACTAGCACGCCCCAGAGAGAGCCGGGCAAGTGGGCCTTGCCGAAACCCAAAGAAACGGCCGTTTAACAATGCAGCCTGACGCAAAGAGAAACCTCTACTGTAAGCTCGGGTGAAGCTGGGATTTGAACTCGCAACCGTTCGGCTCAGAGACGAGCATTCTTAACCTGGCGCCACAGCCCCTGCATAGGCATGATGGTCTTGCCGGGACCTGAAGTAGCGGTTGCTCTGCTTTAGCAGAGGCAGCAGCAGCTCATCTTCTGCCTAATTGGGTCAAGGCGCTCCCTAGTTTTCCTAATGTTCAGAGCCTCCAGCTTGGTCCAGTGGTTAAGGCATCCGCCTGCGGTGCAGAAGGTTCAGGGTTCAGTTCCCACCAGCACCACAAGGAGCCAAGCAGAAGATTGACAACCAAGCGCAACAGGACATGCAAGGAGCAGCTCCACAGAAGGATCAGCCACAGAGACCCAATGGGCCCAAGGCACACAAAAGGATCAGCTGGAGAGAAACAATGGATCAATAACCCCTAGAAGCATCAGGTGGAGAGAAATGCACATGGTTCAGTGCCAAAGGAGTAGAGGGTGTGTTGGCAAAAAGGCTACCCCATAACAGGAATGCTGCAGTGTTGAGTCAGCAAAGGCCCGGTGATGGAGAAAACTACCGTAAATGGGGAGGGTTATGCATCTCCACCACCCTTAACCCAACATCAGAGCTGGTCCAAATAGAGGCCCTTATGCCTGGGTTACATTTTTCCCCAAGCTTCACAAATCCCTATGCTTTGGGGTTTCCTCATCTAGCCCCCCCCCCAGTCACTGCCCCTCTTGGGTTAACTTCCTCTTCAAGGCATCTGCATTGGCAGATCTCCATCTAGTCACCCTTCTGGGGTTTACATAACCCCTCCCACCAACTCACTCCAGCATCCACATTATGGGGGTTCTCTATTGAGACTCCCTTTCACCACATTATGGGGTTCTCCATTCATTGAGCCTCCCTTTCATTGTCCTTTCAGGGTTTGCTTTGGCGATTACCCATCTAGCCATATCACTGCCATTCTGGGGCTCAATTAACCCCCGAACGAGGCCATCCAGCTAGCCCAATTTGAGTGGGGCACCCCTTGCCACTGTTGGGGTATCAGCCCACGGTTGGCCTTGATGGTTGCTTACCGAGGGCAGTGTCCTGAACAGAGCTCAGAAAGGCGTACAAGATTGCCTTGTTGCGGGCAGCGCTGTACAACAAGACCAGGCGGGGATGCCAAGTCGGGTTTCTGCGTGCGATAGGCGTCCGCTTGACTCTTTTCACTACCGAAAGAAGTGGCACCAAGTTGAAATCTAAGTATTGTCTCCTAACCGCACCACAGAGTGGTCTTTCATGCAGCTGTCTTACTAGGAAGAGACCCTCAAAATCTGAGGGTGGGTGACCTAGAACGTAAGTCGAACAAACAGCCTCCAGATTGTCCCCCCTGGTCATTACAACAGATGGCGCAGCTGTGCCTTTACTTGGACAGCTGACAAAAGGACAAGCAAGAACGTAAGTCAAGCCTCAACTTTCAGAGCTCGCAGGTACTAGGTGCCGCGGCTTTTCCGAACCCTGGGTATCGGTTAAAACAATATGATGCCGAAAGAAAAACGAGACTGATAACTTAAGGTTAAGCATCTCTCCAAGAGAAAAAACGGGCCTCAAGCTCTGCCGAGACCCGACGCAGTTGTGACTCATTATAGCGGCGTCTACAAAATTCAACTAGAGCTACTGGGACTTTGAACCCAGGGCTCAGCAGACAGGGACAGACACCTACACTAGCACGCCCCAGAGAGAGCCGGGCAAGTGGGCCTTGCCGAAACCCAAAGAAACGGCCGTTTAAACAATGCAGCCTGACGCAAAGAGAAACCTCTACTGTAAGCTCGGGTGAAGCTGGGATTCGAACTCGCAACCGATCGGCTCAGAGACGAGCGCTCTAAATCCTGGCGCCACAGCCCCTGCATAGGCATGATGGTCTTGCCGGGACCTGAAGTAGCGGCTGCTCTGCTTTAGCAGAGGCAGCAGCAGCTCATCTTTCTGCCTAAATTGGGTCAAGGCGCTCCCTAGTTTTCCTAATTGCTCAGAGCTCCAGCTTGGTCCAGTGATTAAGGCATCCGCCTGCGGTGCAGAAGGTCCAGGGTTCAATTCCCACCAGCACCACAAGGAGCCAAGCAGTAGATTGACAACCAAGCGTAACAGGACATGCAAGGAGCAGCTCCACAGAAGGATTAGTCACAGAGACCCAATGGGCCCAAGGCACACAAAAGAATCAGCTGGAGAGAAACAATAGATCAATAACCCCTAGAAGCATCAGGTGGAGAGAAATGCACATGGTTCAGTGCCAAAGGAGCAGAGGGTGTGTTGGCAAAAAGGCTACCCCATAAAAGGAAGGCTGCAGTGTTGAGTCAGCAAAGGCCCGGTGATGGAGAAACTACCGTAAATGAGGAGGGTTATGCATCTCCACCACCCTTAACCCAACATCAGAGCTGCGTCCAAATAGAAGGCCCTTATGCCTGGGTTACATTTTCCCCAAGCTTCACAAATCCCTATGCTTTGGCTGGTTTCCTCATCTAGCCCCCCCCCCCCCAGTCACTTGCCCTCTTGGGTTAACTTCCTCTTCAAGGATCTGCATTGGCAGATGTCCATCTAGTCACCCTTCTGGGCGGTTTACATAACCCCTCCCACCAACTCACTCCGGCATCCACATTATGGGGGTTCTCTATTGAGACTCCCTTTCACCACATTATGGGGTTCTCCATTCATTGAGCCTCCCTTTCATTGTCCTTTCAGGGTTTGCTTTGGCGATTACCCATCTAGCCATATCACTGCAATTTCTGGGCTCAATTAACCCCCGAACGAGGCCATCCAGCTAGCCCAATTTGAAGTGGGCACCCCTTGCCACTGTTTGGGGTATCAGCCCACGGTTGCCTTGATGGTTGCTTACCGAGGCAGTGTCCTGAACAGAGCTCAGAAAGGGGTACAAGATTGCCTACAAAATTCAACTAGAGCTACTGGGACTTGAACCCAGGGCTCAGCAGACAGGGACAGACACCTACACTAGCACGCCCCAGAGAGAGCCGGGCAAGTGGGCCTTGCTGAAACCCAAAGAAACGGCCGTTTAACAATGCAGCCTGACGCAAAGAGAAACCTCTACTGTAAGCTCGGGTGAAGCTGGGATTCGAACTCGCAACCGTTCGGCTCAGAGACGAGCACTCTTAACCTGGCGCCACAGCCCCTGCATAGGCATGATGGTCTTGCCGGGACCTGAAGTAGCGGCTGCTCTGCTTTAGCAGAGGCAGCAGCAGCTCATCTTCTGCCTAATTGGGTCAAGGCGCTCCCTAGTTTTCCTAATGTTCAGAGCCTCCAGCTTGGTCCAGTGGTTAAGGCATCCGCCTGCGGTGCAGAAGGTCCGGGGTTCAATTCCCACCAGCACCACAAGGAGCCAAGCAGAAGATTGACAACCAAGCACAACAGGACATGCAAGGAGCAGCTCCACAGAAGGATCAGCCACAGAGACCCAATGGGCCCAAGGCACACAAAAGGATCAGCTGAGAGAAACAATGGATCAATAACCCCTAGAAGCATCAGGTGGAGAGAAATGCACATGGTTCAGTGCCAAAGGAGCAGAGGGTGTGTTGGCAAAAAGGCTACCCCATAAA